>NW_007377471.1:70410-202401 GCF_000475195.1 Diaphorina citri
GGTCGGAATTTTAGCCGGTATTCACCGAATGGTTTCAGCAAGGGGTCGCACCGATGTGATGTCCAGGACTTTGGATATCTGGAAAAAAAAAATAAAAAAAAAAAAAAGATTTAGGCAAACTTAAACAAAAAATCAATGTCTAACATTATAACACAAGATGCAATCAAACTAATCAATGCCTTCATTTTATTCTAAATGCTAAATGCTTTCAAATCTCTTGAAATTGCCTCCCTAAATCTTAAAAGAATCTGAAGTTTATTTAAAAAGTTTCTTCCAGTTGAATTTAACCTGAGCCACAATAATAGTAGGGCTTTTTTCCGATGTTAATAAACATGTTAATAAATGTTGTTAATAAACATGTTAATATGCTTAATAAACATGTTAATAAATCTTGAACATGTTAATAAATGTCGTTCGAGCCGAATAGTAGAACTTAGTAGTGGGATAAAGGAACTTGTAAGTCTCATTTGAGTATGTAAAAAATTAATAAAAAGCTCAGATTTTCGAGTTCATATAACCGAGGTTCTACTGTACTATAGAAAAAACACCACGTATTATTATTGCTTTTTTCATCTTAGTGAAAACCTGATAACTTACCTTTTGAGACACCACCCTCATTTCCTTGGCTTGAGCTCCCTGCAGTTTCTTCTTCCTAGGGGACCTCCACTTAATTTGGGCACAGGGTTTTTCATTCAGTAGCAACTCTGTATCAAACAGGAGTACCACACCACTGTAAAGAGAACAAGCGATGTGCTTGGACCCAGGACTGGATGCGATGCTGTCTGGAAATGCAAGATCGAGAGGAAGCAAAAATATGAGAAATGATACGGTTAGCCCAGTGATAATATGGTTAGCCTAGTGGTAACGCGCTTGCTATAGATAAGGTGCCAGGGTCGATTCCCAGAGTTTACCAAAAAATTTACACTCGTATTTCGTATTTTGATTACAAGTATTTCAAGAGGTCACTCTTTTGTTCTCATGTTGACTCAGCACCTAAATGAGAAGTATTGTGTCTTTTATCGCCCATCTGATGAGGAACAAAGTATGTTCAGCTTAACTTCGTACACAATTAGGCCACTCTGAGGCTTATGTGTGGGGTAAACAGCCCTAAAAGTTGGGTCAAGCTTATGTCAAACAGGAGTACCACACCACTGTAAAGAGAACAAGCGATGTGCTTGGACCCAGGACTAGATGCGATGCTGTCTGGAAATGCAAAATTGAGAGGAAGCAAAAGTATGAGTGACGATAGGGTTAGTCTAGTGATAAAGCGCTTGATACAGAAGCTCGCGGGTTCGATTCCCAGAGTCGACCAAAAAATTGGCCTTGTATTTTGATTGCAAGTAATTCAACGGGTCACTATCTGTTGTTTTCGTGTTGACCCAGTAGCACCAGTACTTAAATGGGAAATATTGTGTCTCTTCTAACTCTACTGAAAGTGGCATACTACTTACGGGATGGGCATGCGAACACGCTAATGGAAAGTATTGTGTCTGTTCTCGTCTATCTAATGAGGAACATACTCAGGGATGTACAGCTTTACTCCATACACAAAAAGCCAACTCTGAGGCTTATGTGTGGGGGTAAACAGCCCTAAAAGTTGGGTTAAACTTATACGAATCTACAAAGGGATGGACATGCTACGACACAGACCACACGAGCCTTAAATCACGCCATAGAATCCAGAGATGAATACGTACAAATATGACTGGTAGAATGGGATGCATTGTAGTTGGATGATTGGATACTCCTCATATGGTTGATACACAGGTCCTGGTATAAGTGGGGTTATAGTCCGATAATACTGACGAGGGTGGACGTCATCCGAAACCGTGCAGTCTAGATCGTACGCTAGTCTGACCAGTTTGTGGACGTCCAGATGCCAGCTCCACGTCCAGAAAGTAAAGTTCTCCGGGGGCAGTGAGAATGATCAATATCTGAAACATAAAGTAATGAAAATAACATAAATATATTAAAGAAATAGCAAAGGTTGAGTGCGAAGGGCATCCACTCGTAAAATTTGTAGCCAATAGCCAAAAGTCAGCCCAAAGCAATCACCCTATTTAGGGCTGATTGAAAAGCTGACGGAAAACGCCGACCCCGTCTGTACACGGGAAAAGGCGAAGAAAAAGAAGATTATTTGGATAGAGGTAGCTGATGGGCGAGAAGAGACACAATTCTTCTTATTTAAGTACTGTTACTACTGTGTCAATATGAGAACAACTGCTAAGGTCTTATCCTCCTGAAAGCGAAGAGAGAAAGAGGACAAGATAGGAGAAAGCCAGCCGTTCCGAGAACGAATATTATCTATTTAGGATAAAATCTGCCTCGGGCGGGAATCGAACCCGCGCCGCGACCTAACATTTACAACACAGACGCACTCACTTCCAAGCTAACCAGGCTGGCAAATAAAAATAAATTCTGCGTTAACCGTACTTATATGCTTGTGACTCTTTCCAGTGGACTACACCGTCAATGAGTCAAATTCTAAAACATGTCACTCACTCTTCAACTCCCTATCTCTTCTGTTAGGATCTGACTCACTGACTGAGTAGTAAGTAAACTGAAAAGAGTAGTTCTTTTAGGAACTCACTCTTTACACATCTCTAAAGCTGTGTCCACAACTCCACACATAGTCGACGACCGGCGATCGACGAGGTGAATCTATGTTGTCGAGGCAGTCTGGACGGTTTCAGTCAAAGATCAACGGCCGTTGACTATGTGGGGACACTGTGGACACAGCTAAATATCGATATCTATGATAAATCAAAGAGAGAAGGAAGACAGGATAGGAGAAAGCCAGCCATTCCGAGAACGAACATTATCCCATCAGGATAAAATCCACCCCGGGTGGGAATCGAACCCGCGGCCTAGCACTTACAAGGCAGACGCACTACCAACTAAGCTAACTAGGGTGGCATTTTATTCTTAATTTGACTTAAGTGCCCTCAGCTCTAAAAGGGCACTAATGTGTGTCCTTTTCATGGCTCCATAGAAACCCTACCCCCTTTATAGATTAAGTGACCAGTGTGGCCAAACCCCACACAGTACCGCACACCTGTTCAACTGTCTGCTCTTACTTGTCAGCATGCTGTAGCACCTAACTACTTATACCACTAAATATGCGAGTTAGTTAATGATGCCTAATTTTTTTGTGATGCTATATTGGTATTTATTTTGTTTAATATTTTTATTTCAGAGCTGCATGCCAGATACTGGGCGTTCTTGTTTGAAAACCTACAGAGAGCAGTGGATGAAATCTATCAGACTTGTGAAGCTGATGAAAGTATCACTGAATGCAAGGTAAAAAAAAAAAAATAATAATAATAAAATAAAAAATCAAAGGTTCACATTTCCCAAAATCATTTGTGAAAGAATGACATCTTCACGGACTGTGTTGAAAAAAAAAAAATCCAGGGATTTAAAAAAGTATTTTATGTCTTGCTGATAATTGGTGATATGAATCTTTTTCCATGTAATTACAGCCTGTGAAGTTTTGATACATCAATTAATGTGCTCAAGAAATCCTAATGTGAGAAAAAATCACCCCCAGATTTCAGGGATTTAAAAAAGTATTTTATGTCTTGCTGATAATTGGTGATATGAATCTTTTTCCATGTAATTACAGCCTGTGAAGTTTTGATAAATCAATTAATGTGCTCAAGAAATCCTAAATAAAAAAAAAAAAAAAAAAAAAAAAAAAAAAAAACACCAACACCATTTCTTTAAAATTTCTTGCTGAAGAGTAGTGGTGGAGAGTGTACCCCCTTGCAACACTCAAAAAATTCCATCCTGTCATTAAACAGCTGTAGAATCTTGCAATCCTAAATTCTCCCCATTTTTTGCTGCTTTTCAGGAAGTCATTCTGGTCCTGGAAAATTTCACCCGGGATTTTCACAACCTCATTGAGTGGTTCAAACTGAAATGGGATTATGAAAACACAGCCAAACCCAACAGACCTTGCTCTCTTGCATGGGAGGTCAGGAAGAGTTCCCCAGGAAAGGTGAGATCTAAATAATGTTGGTATAGGTATATAGGTACCTATCAATTATTTTTTTTTTTTTATTATTATTTCCCGTGTACATATTTTTTAATTTTGAATTAAGTAGCTAAAAACGACTGTGGTCCTTTGCCAGTGGGAGGTCAGGAAGAGTTCCCCAGGAAAGGTGAGATCTAAATAATGTTGGTATAGGTATATAGGTACCTATCAATTATTTTTTTTTTCTTTTTATTTCCCGTGTACATATTTTTTAATTTTGAATTAAGTAGCTAAAAACGACTGTGGTCCTTTGCCAAGAGTTCCCCAGGAAAGGTGAGATCTAAATAATTTTGGTATAGGTACATACCTATCATTTATTTTTTTTTCTTTTTATTTCCCGTGTACGTATTTTTTAATTTTGAATTAAGTAGCTAAAAATGACTGTGGTCCTTTGCCAAATCAAGTACATAAGCAGATACTATGAGCCATAGAACTAATGATGTTGAGGACTTAGTTTAGTTAGAGCCTGTGTTTTTGCATATTGGCCTCAAGGTCCCAAATGATGGTCTCGTACAAGGATGAAGTCATGAGGAATTTGTTATCACTAGTGGACGATATGAATTTCACGGGGTGCTGATGTCCTTTTAATTTTCTCAAAACAACCCCTTCATCTGAAGAACAGAATCAGTGGTTTACATATAATTTTGAATAATGTTACATATCTGTTCATTTTAAAAAGAAAAATAAAATCCAACCATTTCACACAGGTACCAATATTCCAAATTTGATACTTGGAGGGGCTTTATTAGAAACAAGAAGGATTTGATAAAGTAAGTACCTATAAGCTACAAAAAGGTGTCCTTTCCAAAAACAAGGATACCTACTCCTGCTACTAAAAAAGTACCTATGCTATTATTAATGTTTTTTACGTCGCAGAGATGGGCTCTGTGGCCGGAACACTGACTCTCAACCTGGAGGTGCTGGGTTCGAATCCTGGACAGGACAGAAATTTTCTAAAAAAAGAACGTACCTCTGAGAAAACTGATTGGAGCAATACCCACGCGTACTAAAGTAAGTAAGTACCTAGCTACAAAAAAGGTGTCCTTTCCAAAAACAAGGATACCTACTCCTGCTACTAAAAAAAAAAGTACCTATAGATACTGAATTACCAAAGTACTTAGCTATCTACCTAATTAAAGGGTACACATACTTACCAACTTGGAAAAAGAGAACCGTATTGTTTGCATCACAAACCATCAATTCTCTTGGTGAAAACTCGGAAAACTTGATCAGAGAACAGTATCCGAAAGGTGGGAGTTGCCAGTACCTATAAAACAGAAGGGAGTCAAGAAATAGAGCACATTTCTCAAGAAATAGAGAAACACAAAAAATATCTAAAAGGTGGGAGTTGCCAGTACCTATAAAACAGAAGGGAGTCAAGAAATAGAGCACATGTAGGTAATAATTAGAGTACAGAGTAGAAACACAAAAAATATCTATGCGTTCTTGTTTGAAAACCTACAGAGAGCAGTGGATGAAATCTATCAGACTTGTGAAGCTGATGAAAGTATCACTGAATGCAAGGTAATAAAATTAAAAAAAAAAAAATAATAATAAAATAAAAAATCCAATGTTTACATTTCCCAAAATCATTTGTGAAAGAATGATGTTCTGACCACCTACCAATGTTCCCCCTTGCAACAAAACAAGACGTCAAGCCATACGAGCACCAAGATGCCTCAAAACCCAAAGTGCCAAAACAAACCATCTTAAATTAAAACTAAAATATTAAGCAAATAGACAAGCATAAACTCTGAACCTTTATTTTGAGCTAAAAATCAAGTAGGTAATTAAATAGCTCGTTAAACGTAACAAACAAACAAACAAACAGAATGATGTTCTTCAAGGACTGTGTTGAAAAAAAAAAAAAAAAAAAAAAAAAAAAAAAAAAAAGAGAAGGGTTTTTTCAAAGGCGGTTTTAAAAAAAAAAAAAAAAAAAAAAAATCCAGGGATTTTAAAAAGTATTTTATGTCTTGCTGATAATTGGTGATATGAATGTAATTACAGCCTGTGAACTTTTGATACATCAATCAATGAATGTGCTCAAGAAATCCTAATGTAAGAAAAAATCACCCCCATTGTTTGCTGCTTTTCAGGAAGTCATTCTGGTCCTGGAAAATTTCACCCGGGATTTTCACAACCTTATTGAGTGGTTCAAACTGAAATGGGATTATGAAAACACAGCCAAACCCAACAGACCTTGCTCTCTTGCATGGGAGGTCAGAAAGAGTTCCCCAGGAAAGGTGAGATCTAAATAATTTTGGTATAGGTACATACCTATCATTTATTTTTTTTTCTTTTTATTTCCCGTGTACATATTTTTTAATTTTGAATTAAGTATCTAAAAATGACTGTGGTCCTTTGCCAGATCAAGTACATAAGCAGATACTATGAGTAGAACTAATGATGTTGAGGACTTAGTTTAGTAGTAAAAGTTTTCCCTCCCTCTCTTTTCCAGGTCCCTGTCAAACGCACAAATCAAGTTCCCCTGCTGAATAGTCTAGCAAAAAAGCACTTGGATTTCGCCAGCCTAAACAAGGAATGTAAAACAAACAGTGACCATCTCGAGTGTCTTATTAGACATCGCCAGCAAGCAAATGAGAAGTCTGATATTAAAAAATACAAGGAAGGAATATCGTTTGGTGATGTTATCCAAGAACAAGTGCCTCCTCATCCCAAAGAAACTGAAGCTGATATAAGTGAAGACTTGTTAAACTACACACTGAGGAAAAGTTCATCTGATCCTGCCATATTCTCATCTAGCAGAGATATTACTCTAGAAGAAAATGCTAAGGAAAATCAGACCAGAGTAAACGAAACAAATAACAAGGAATGTAAAACAAACAGTGACCATCTCGAGTGTCTTATTAGACATCGCCAGCAAGCAAATGAGAAGTCTGATATTAAAAAATATAAGGAAGGAATGTCGTTTGGTGATGTTATCCAAGAACAAGTGCCTCCTCATCCCAAAGAAACTGAAACTGATATAAGTGAAGACTTGTTAAACTACACACTGAGGAAAAGTTCATCTGATCCTGCCATGTTCTCATCTAGCAGAGATATTACTCTAAAAGAAAATGCTAAGGAAAATCAGACCAGAGTAAACGAAACAAATGGCGAGCAGACAGATAAATCCGTCACTGAAACTATCAACACATCCACTAGTCCACAATCGAATACTGGTTCTTCCCCAGGGAGCAAAGACGTTGATGTGAAAGGCTTAGTATTCGGGGACATTATATTTGAAGAAGGACCAAAATCAATCGAGTCTCAAACAGAAAGTCAAGAAGCAAAGGAATCCATTATCATCAAGGACACTAAAAACGTACAAATTTGCCACCTCATACGCAGTGCTACAGATCCTATTATAATCAAATCTAAGAAGATGAAGCTTGCAAAGGAACCAAGTCCCTTGGTCAAGAGTGAAAACACGTCTGATCAAATGAGAAGTCAAAACGAAAGTACCACTAGCAAAGACATCAAACGAGATGATGTTAAACTGAGTGTTTTTAAAACCAACGTCAACTCAATGGTGGAGAAGAAAGCAAATTTAAAGAAAGTGTCCTCCAGATTCTCACGTAGGATTTTATAGCAAGATTCTCACGTAGGATTTTATGGCAAGATTCTCACGTAGGATTCTATGGCACCACTTCCTAGTGGTACACTAACTAGTACTAAAACCCAGTGTGACCGCACCCTTAGTCAAGGTTAGTCCACACTAACATTTTTAATTGGTTTTACCTTTACGTTGTCGTCCCCCCCATTATTATTATTTTTTTTTTTTTAAGAAGTTTGATAGAGGGAATTGTACCGAATACTGAAGTCTTATCGACCCGAAATCGAACAAGCTGGGTCCATCCCTCCGGGATTTTTTTAGTCCGTAGTTTATTCGATCGTGGTTAAAGAAATACCTATGTATTGGGATGCGAGAGGAAAAATGGCTTAATAGTCAAAGATCCCGACATTTGCAACATACATGTTTTCTATCATTCTATTATTTTTTTAAACTTAATGGTTTTTTCTTTCCCTCTCCCAGGTGCTGAAGGGTCAAACTGTGTGTCCGAACACTGGACCAACTCCATGGAGCGCTCCGTAGAGAGTCTGAAGAGTACCGGCTCCAGTGCCCAGCTGTCTGTAAGCGACGATTCCATGGCCAGTGTGCAGTCCATACGGAGTTGGCCTCCACTACGGAGTAACACGAGTTTGGCGTTCGGGTCGCGGTCCAAACAGTCGACTCCTTATCTGCAGGTCGCTGCCAAGAGGAATTCGATCCCCCTTGCCAAGGAAGTGCAGGTGAGAACATTTGTTGTGAGGAGCTGGGGGGGGGGGGGGGGAATCTGATGAAACTCACGACAAGTGGGAACGTGCTCTAATTAACACTGAATTTGGTCAATAATGGAGTAACTTTCTCTTTGAATTATTATCAGACTTTTTCGATTCTCATGTGCGGAGTTCAGTATTTTTTAGGACTATTAAACCCAAATAATTTTTTGAAGTTGCCTTCATTAGTTGGGTATCAACTATCAATACCACAGCAACTACCATTTATAAAGATGAAGGAGAAGAAAATGGAGAGAACACCTTTTTGACTATTTTAAGGCGGCTCAATTCTACTTTTATCGTTTATTGTGTATACCTCTTTTTCCTATTGCCCTACGTTTCTCTCATTGTCTTCGCCAAACATGAGCACGTACGGAGCACACCAAAGATTTCTTATAGGTTAATAAATAGAACAACGGAGGTCTTATTAGTCCCCAAATCAGAGAAGGAGGACAGGGATTTTATGGCAAGATAACAAGATTCTCACGTAGGATTTTATGGCAAGATTCTCACGTAGGATTTTATGGCAAGATTCTCTCTTCCACCTTCCACCCAACCAAAGGCGGGATTGTTATTTCTAGTACTATTCCAACAGCCAACTAAGTAACTCGGTTAGTCCAGTGGTAACGCGCTTGCTTGCCATGCAGAAGGTCCCGAGTTCGATTTCCAGAGTCGACAAAAAAAAAACCCTTTCCTTATTTTGTTATATTGTTAACTTTAGTTTTATTGTCATTATTATTCAGGGTTACTTAGGGTTATCTCCTTATAGGGTTATTATTATTTTACTTTCGTTAATTTATTTATATTATGTTCATAATGTAATTGGGTGCTGGTTGTCCTGTTGCCATTCATTGTATTTATGTCAATTTCTTTTACAAATTCCAATATTTTTCTTTCCGTCTGGTATAGAAAAGTGAAATCCATCGCAAGCATTCCTCCCAGTTGCACCCTCGGAAGCTCGGTGCCCCCGGTTCTCCTCAGCACACCGCTTCCTCCCCGGTCAAACACTCGCCTTCCAGTGCGAAGACCGCGGTTCGACGTCCGGACAAACCCAAACCGCGGGTCACTAAGGATGCAGACGGATGGGAAACGGTACAGGGGAGATCTTCCAGACATCGGGACGGTAAAACGGTGCCTTCTCCTTCCTCATCACAACAACTATCGTTGAGTTCGAGTAACTTGAAAGCTGGTGCAAACGGTAAGATTATTTTTGAGGAATTACGCATCTGTTGGTAGGTAGACTAAGCTATTACTAATAATAATTGGCGGCATTAAGGAAAAAGAACCATCCATAAAGCGATTCCCTTTATGGATGGTTCTTTTCTGCGTAATGCTATCCAATTATATCAAGTTACTCTCTTGACGAAAGGCTATTTTGTGAAGCTTTTTTTTTTCTTCTTTTAATTATTTGAAAATTTTATGAGAAAAGTTTTTCTATATTAATCGAGTTTACATACAATATTGTGAACTGCACACTGTAAATAATAATAAAAAAATAATAATAATAAAAAACATGAGACCTTTGTTAGATTGTGCGAATAAACGGACTCTTCAGTCCTATTCCAGCAGGATAAGCAAGAAGTAATCTATTGGGTCGAGTGGATTGGAACACATCACATGCCTTCAGGTACACGCCATTTCTCAAAGGTCTAGGTTTTCCTTGTCATCAATTTAATTTGGAGAACCCGTGTGGTTTAGTGGTCAAGGCGCTCGCCTGGTAAACAGGAGGGCGTGGGTTCAATCCCAGCCGAGGTATGGAATTTTATCCTGCAGTTACAGTTCCCTCTGTCAAATCCTATTCAAAAAAAAAAAAAAAAAAAAAAAAATCCTTCAGGACACGCCATTTCTCAAAGGTCTTAGGTTTTCCTTGTCATCAATTTAATTTGGAGAAACCGTTTTGGTGTAGTGGTCAAGGCGCTCGCCTGGGGTAAACAGGAGGGCGTGGGTTCAATCCACAGCCGAGGTATGGAATTTTATCCGGTCAGGAGTTGAGAATTCGACCACAATAATAGTAGTAGGCCTACTGCTGCAGTAAAAGGACTTTCAGTCCTATCGAGCAGTATAAATAAGCACTATTATTTTATAATATTATTATTTATTGATGTATTCTACTCTCTTCATTTCCACCTCAGGCACTCTCCACGGGCATCAAATTCGAGTACAGCGTCGCTTCCAAATGCCCAGCCCTTCCACGTCTACTTCCCCTCCCCTTACTCCTCTCTACTGCATGAGAATTAGCCCTTCCCCCTCCTCCCCTGGGGTGTAGCGTGGGGAAGGGAGAAGGAGAGGCCGATCATTACAGTGCCGGGAGGGCGTGTATAAGAGAAGAAACAGGAGATGAAGAAGAAGGAAAAACGGAAACGATAAAACGCTGCCACTTTATATGTCCAAGTAAGCTTGTTTAACTGGCCGCCCCAAGCCAGCCTAGTTAGCTTAGTTGGTAGTGCGTCTGCCTTGTAAGCGCTAGGCCGCGGGTTCGATTCCCGCCCGGGCGGATTTTATCCTGATGAGGATAATGTTCGTCTCGGAACGGCTGGCTTTTCCTATCTTGTCTTCCCTCTCTTCGATTTCGGACTGAGTACAGATCATAGCGAGTTACAGTTCCCTCTGTCAAACCTCTTAAAAAAAAAAAAAAAAAAAAAAAATGGCCGCCCCATAATCTGAGCTGTACACAGTAATAATGTCGCGGGTTTCCACCAACTAATGTATCAGTCTTCAGGGAGGCTGTTTAGCCACGTTAGCAACGTGGCCATGGTAAGTTCCATTTGATTTGTATAGGTTTAACAGAGCTGTTATGGGGCTAAAATAACGTTGTGAAACCCCACCCTAAGTTCCACTATTTTATTAAGCCGAACTCTTGTCATGACACAGACTATAAGGTTTCCATTATTGAAACAGTTGACTTTCTCCTATCGTGTCGTCCTTTACTCTGCCTATTCGATTTTCGGGATGATAAGAACTCCGTTATAACAGTTCCTTTATCAAACTTCATTGGGGAAAAAAAGTTCGCATTTAAACAAAAGTCTCTGTCTTTCCATCTGACACAGAAAAGTAAATCATTTCTAAGTAAAACAGCTCAATTCCTCCATTTGCACCCTTAGGAAACTTGGTGCGAGCTCTCAGCACTCAGCTTTCTCCTAGTTAACTCCTGTTTCTTTTCCTCGCTAGTGTCGGATTCAGAAAGCGAAGACCTGTTCAAAGGCCAAGGAGAAACATTTGGAGGAGAAAAGCGGCTCTGTTGGAACCGAGAGATTCAAGGCTCTGGAATCCTGCTGATATTGAGAACATCGTGGACACAGAGAATGATGAAGTGGAGCAGGATTCTCCTGATGGGGAGGAGTTGATTACGAATAGACGCTCATTGGAGGAGACCTATGGTAAGTAATAACAGGTATAGAGAAAGCCCTACTGAACCGAGAGATTCAAGCTCTGGAATCCTCTGATATTGAGAACATCGTGGACACAGAGAATGATGAAGTGGAGCAGGATTCTCCTGATGGGGAGGAGTTGATTACGAATAGACGCTCATTGGAGGAGACCTATGGTAAGTAATAACAATATGGTATAGAGAACCCTCTACCAAACCGAGAGATTCAAGCTCTGGAATCCACTGATATTGAGAACATCGTGGACACAGAGAATGATGAAGTGGAGCAGGATTCTCCTGATGGGGAGGAGTTGATTACGAATAGACGCTCATTGGAGGAGACCTATGGTAAGTAATAACAGGTATAGAGAAAGCTCTACTAAACCGAGAGATTCAAGCTCTGGAATCCTCTGATATTGAGAACATCGTGGATACAGGGGGTAAATTAGTACTAGCTTCTCCAAAATTCCGTACTTTTTTACATCTTGAGTACTTTTATATCTTTGGTACTTTTATATTCTGTACTTTTACGTCTTTAATACTTTTATATTCAGTACTTTTAAATTCCCATTTAGGTGCTGGGCCAACACGAGACCAGAAAATAACACGTTGAAATCTTTATTTTTGAACTGTGAGGTACGTAAGTTAATTGCCTATTCTCGACTTTTCCAGACAAATCTTCAAAACCTACTGACACCCCCAGCAAAGACCTCAGAACTGGCAATGGAGTACCATCATCTGTCTCTACCAAGAAAGCTAAAGTGGACAAGAGTTGTATGACCGAATTGGATTATGATGAATACCTAGCAGCTAATCAAAACCCGAGTGCTGATTCGAGAGGTTCCAGTGTCGAGAAATTGGCCAATCAAAATGTCTCTAGTAATTCGAGAGGACCTAGTGTCGAGAAATTGACCAATCAAAACACGAGTATTGATTCAAGAGGGTCTAGCGTCGAGAAATCAGCTAATCAAAACCCGAGTGCTGATTCGAGAGGTTCCAGCGTCGAGAAATTGGCCAATCAAAACCCGTCTAGTAACTCACGAGGTTCTAGTGTCGAGAAATTAGCCAATCAAACAACTAATGCATGTGATAGACCAAGAGGCTCTAGTGTTGACAAGATAGCACTTCCTAGTGGTACACTAACTAGTACTAAAACCCAGTGTGACCGCACCCTTAGTCAAGGTTAGTCCACACTAACATTTTTAATTGGTTTTACCTTTACGTTGTCGTCCCCCCCATTATTATTATTTTTTTTTTTTTAAGAAGTTTGATAGAGGGAATTGTACCGAATACTGAAGTCTTATCGACCCGAAATGGAACAAGCTGGGTCCATCCCTCCGGGATTTTTTTAGTCCGTAGTTTATTCGATCGTGGTTAAAGAAATACCTATGTATTGGGATGCGAGAGGAAAAATGGCTTAATAGTCAAAGATCCCGACATTTGCAACATACATGTTTTCTATCATTCTATTATTTTTTTAAACTTAATGGTTTTTTCTTTCCCTCTCCCCTCTCCCAGGTGCTGAAGGGCCAAACTGTGTGTCCGAACACTGGACCAACTCCATGGAGCGCTCCGTAGAGAGTCTGAAGAGTACCGGCTCCAGTGCCCAGCTGTCTGTAAGCGACGATTCCATGGCCAGTGTGCAGTCCATACGAGTCTGAAGAGTACCGGCTCCAGTGCCCAGCTGTCTGTAAGCGACGATTCCATGGCCAGTGTGCAGTCCATACGGAGTTGGCCTCCACTGAGAAGTAACACGAGTTTGGCGTTCGGGTCGCGGTCCAAACAGTCGACTCCTTATCTGCAGGTCGCGGCCAAGAGGAATTCGATCCCCCTTGCCAAGGAAGTGCAGGTGAGAACATCTGTTGTGTATACCTCTTTTTCCTACTGGGGAGGAGTTGATTACGAATAGACGCTCATTGGAGGAGACCTATGGTAAAATTAGTACTAGCTTCTCCCAAATTCCGTACTTTTTTACATCTTGAGTACTTTTATGTCTTTGGTACTTTTATATTCAGTACTTTTACGTCTTTAATACTTTTATATTCTGTACTTTTACGTCTTTAGTACTTTTAAATTCCGTGGCGAAGAGTTGATTACGAATAGACGCTCATTGGAGGAGACCTATGGTAAAATTAGTACTAGCTTCTCCCAAATTCCGTACTTTTTTTGCATCTTGAGTACTTTTATGTCTTTGGTACTTTTATATTCAGTACGTTTACTTACGTCTTTAATACTTTTATATTCAGTACTTTTACGTCTTTAGTACTTTAAAATTCCCATTTAGGTGCTGGGCCAACACGAGACCAGAAAATAACACGTTGAAATCTTTGCAAAATAACTCCTGAAGGTCTGTTCGACTTGTAGGTATCTAAAGCCGGCCATACACTATCAGGTAGACCTGACAGGTCGCCAGAAAGACTTATTATTGCTACCATACACTATCAGGTAGACCTGTCAGGTCGCCTGAGATACTTTTCATTGCTGCCATACACTATCAGGTAGACCTGACAGGTCGCTTGAGATACTTTTTATTGCTGCCATACACTGTAAGGTAGACCTGACAGGTGACATCAGGTAGACCTGACAGGTCGCCAGAAAGACTTATTATTGCTACCATACACTATCAGGTAGACCTGTCAGGTCGCCTGAGATACTTTTTATTGCTGCCATACACTATAAGGTAAACCTGACAGGTCGCCTGAGATACTTTTCATTGCTGCCATACACTATAAGGTAAACCTGACAGGTGCCAGGCGTACCTGTCAGGTCTACCTGATAGTGAATGGCCGGCCTAATAAGAAATTTCACATCATCTACAGGTGGAGTGCTCTGCAATATGTCCTGGTCGGATCAGATAGAAACGTTGGACAAGTTAGAAGAGCTCATGGTGATGGATAAGACGTTCAAGAACATTTCCTGGGCAGAGAGAATGAAGAAGTTAGATCAGCTGGAGGATATAGTGGGAAGACATCCGGGTAGAGCTATCGAGTTACATCAGAAGTTATCTCAGCCTCTACGCACTGCGACCATACCGGAGATGATTAAGAGGTAATACATTCTTATTATTGCGACCATACACTATCAGGTAGACCTGACAGGTCGCCAGAAAGACTTATTATTGCTACCATACACTATCAGGTAGACCTGACAGGTCGCCTGAGATACTTTTTATTGCTGCCATACACTATAAGGTAGACCTGACAGGTGACGGGCGTACCTGTCAGGTCTACCTGATAGTGAATGGCCGGCCTAATAAATTTCACATCATCTACAGGTGGAGTGCTCTGCAATATGTCCTGGTCGGATCAGATAGAAACGTTGGACAAGTTAGAAGAGCTCATGGTGATGGACAAGACGTTCAAGAACATTTCCTGGGCGGAGAGAATGAAGAAGTTAGATCAGCTGGAGGATATAGTGGGGAGACATCCGGGTAGAGCTATCGAGTTACATCAGAAGTTATCTCAGCCTCTACGCACTGCGACCATACCGGAGATGATCAAGAGGTAATACATTTGTTTGTCCTTAGCACGAAATGTAGCCTTTGAAAGCCAGTTTCCATTTGTCGTTCGGATAAAAATCGTGTCGTGTGTAGTCTGAACACTCCCCTTTTAATTACATTACCTACAGGACATTCGGGGGGGAAAAAATCTGATGAAACTCACGACAAGTGGAAACGTGCTCCAATTAACACTGAATTTTGTCAATAATGGAGTAACTTTCTCTTTGAATTATTATCAGACTTTTTCGATTCTCATGTGCGGAGTTCAGTATTTTTGAAGACTATTAAACCCAAATAATTTTTTGAAATTGCCTTCATTAGTTGGCTATCAACTATCAATACCACAGCAAATACCATTTATAAAGATGAAGTAGAAGAAAATGAGGAGAACACCTTTTTGACTATTTTAAGGCGGCTCAATTCTACTTTTATCGTTTAGGCTTAGGCTACATATTGTGTGCCCCGCTAACATCCCAATGGGATTTCACTCAACAATTATTCCCGATTTAGCGTTAACCAGGAACTATAAACTAAACATTTCATTCCCTTTCGTCTACATCTACAATCTCCCTTCTTTCCTCCAGTTTCTACAGTCGTCAAACCAAGGCCAAACAGAAGCGGGATCAGCTACTCAAGGAGAAATCCTGCAAGCTCCGCGAACTACTGAACAAAGTGGAAGAGGTGAAAGTGGCGCAGACCCAGCTCAACTCGGAACGACGGGAACTGATTGATATTAAGCTGAAGAAAGCAGAGGAGAATAGGAACTGCCATCTGAGCAATATTAGGAAGAAAGCGCATGACGAGGAGGAAAAGGGTAAGATTTATCCTACTGAACTTATGTTTATTTAACTGGAGAATCCAGCGAACCTTAGACCAGATTTTTTTGAAGAAAATCGCATTTTTTCTCCTTTTTCGTGAGGGAGAATCTTCAAAAGACTGTAATTGCGACCCACGAAAAAGTCGATAATCAAAAATGTTCTTAAGGCAGTAAATATGTTGTTCAATTTCATTTGAATCGGACAACCCGTACAGGAGTTATGGCGAAATAAAAAATGTCTTTTTTACCCTCAAAGAATGTCTTCTACCCTTCCTTCTAGGGGAGTTCTCACGGAATTTTTCTCGTTTTATTTGTCCGCACACAGGTCGCGAGATAGCGTTCATCAACGAGCTCGAAGCCCAAAACAAACGACACGAGTTTATGGTCCAATGTCAGGAGCAGGAGGATCGACTTCAGGAAATAGTCAAGGTACCTAATTACCTATATTATAATCTATAGCTTCTTCTTTTTTCTCTGAAGAGGTTAATTAGAGGGAACTGTAAACTGTAACAACGGAGGTCTTATCGTTCCGAAATTTAGTGAAGCAGGGCAGGAGAAAACCAGCCATTCCGAGATTTAATTTTATCTGTTTAGGATGAAGTTCTCCCCGGGCGGGAATCGAACCCTCGACCGAGCGTTTGCAATTGAGACGCACTAACTTCCAAGGTAACTAAGCTAGCATAATTTTAATCTTTCATATTACACACATGGCCTTGTCGCTTAGAGTGTAAATGAAAACTAAATAGAACACTTACTGATGCAAATGCTATTGCAAATTACCAGGAGCGCGCCATCAAGCAAGAGCGCAAAGCGGAGAAGGAGGCGGCTGTGGAGGAACGCAAGAAAGCTATCGAGGCGAAACGACAGGAGAAATTGGAGAAACTGAAAGAGAAGAGGAGAATCAAAGAGGAACGCATAGGGCGGGAACTGCAGGAGAAGGAGAAAGTGAGACTGGAACTGGCGAGGTGAGTTATAATGTCTGCATTGGGCCAGCCACTCACTGTCAGGTAGATCTGACAGGTACACCTGATCTAGTTCACCTGTCAGGTCTACCTGATAGTGCGTAGACAGGCACCGGCTTTAGGTAAACACATCTGGCGTTCAGTAACATACCAGTCCAGTTAAACAAAATGCTTGGAAAAAATGTTCAAAATTGAGGACTATAGGTTCACGGGTTCATGTTAAATGATTGTTGACCTCTGAATATGTATGTACTGAAATTGTACCCAAATAAGTATCAAATAATTTTGTTTCTCCTGATAACACTGGTACATACTTACAAATCGCTCAAAATAGTTACATCTCGGTTTTTTTTTTTTTTTTGTAATGTACCACAACTTATTTTTTTCTCTTCTATTTTACAGAGAGAAGGAAATGGATCGACAAGAGCGCCGTCTGGCGTTGAACGCCGCCAAGTTGGCCAATGTAGAAGAGTTGCAGAAGAAAATTCAAACCAAGCTGGAAGAAAGCGCCAAACGGCACGAAATGAACATCGAGCAGATCAAGAAGGTCTGCCTCTTGCTCTGCGTCCTGTCACTTCTATTCTGCTCACTTTCTTTCCAATATAATCTTCATCCCTTCTCATCACATGACCATTATTATTATTATTTACTGATGTGTTCTATTCTTTCATTTCCCCTCAGGTACTCTCCACGGCATCAAATTCGACGTACAGCGTCGCTTCCAAATGCCCAGCCCTGCCACGTCTCTCCCCTCCCTCTCCTCTCTACTGCATGATGAATACCCTCCCCCTCCTCCCCTGGGGTGTAGCGTGGGGAAGGAGAAGGAGAGGCCGATCATTAGCAGTGCCGGAGGCGTGTATAAGAAGAAGAAACAGGAGATGAAGAAGAAGGAGAAAACGGAAACGATAAACGCCGCCACTGATATGTCCAAGTAAGTTTTTAATGGCCGGCATTAGCAGTGCCGGAGGCGTGTATAAGAAGAAGAAACAGGAGATGAAGAAGAAGGAGAAAACGGAAACGATAAACGCCGCCACTGATGTGTCCAAGTAAGTTTTTAATGGCCGGCCCATAATCTGAGCTCACACAGTATAATGTCCTTCGCCTGGTAAACAGGAGGGCGTGGGTTCAATCCCAGCTAAGGTATGGAATTTTACGAGATGAAGAAGAAGGAGAAAACGGAAACGATAAACGCCGCCACTGATGTGTCCAAGTAAGTTTTTAATGGCCGGCCCATTATCTGAGCTTACACAGTATAATGTCGGTTTCCACCAATAATGTATCAGTCTTCAGGAGGCCTGTTTATCCAACGGCCTGTTAAGTTCCATTTGATTTGTATAGGTTTTTTTTTAAGGTTTGACAGAGGGAACTGTAACTGCTATGGTCTTATCATCCTGAAATAGAAGAGGGAAGGAAGACAGGATAGGAGAAAGCCAGCCATTTCGAGAACGAACCTTATCCGTTCAGGATAAAATCCGCCCCAGGCGGGAATCGAACAATATTCAATATAGAAGCATTTGTTGAAAGTGAACTGTTATTGTCCTCTGAAATGAACCAATTTGATTATACGCTTCAAATTTGTCTGGAGATATGTGGATTTTGCTCTCTCTTTTGATTTCCCTTTTCTTGGGTAATCTTCTGTGGTGATTTGATGAGTGTTCTGTCAATTGTTTCAACACAATTGTTCGATCACAGTGTCTAATTCATTTAGGTTATTCTGTTTCTTTATGGAATCTGAAGAATTCGTTTAATTGCTGCTATGTGGTATGGTAAATTTCCTCACAATAATTCTTATTCCTTTCAATTTTCCAGGCAAATTCCACATCGAAAACTTGAAAAAGGTTTCCCCGCCAGGCGAAACGGGCTCGAATTCCAGCGTTGAGAAGTTGGCAGAGAATGACACCAGTTACATTGTAGATGCCCCTACAGATCACACCAACTCTAATATTAACGCGGAACGAGATAGGAAACGAATGTTGCGAAAGAAGGGCAAGAAAATTCACTCGAAGTTGCTGAGCAATTCCTTCGACTTTGAACCAGAAGAGACGGAACTTAAGGAAGATAACGAGAAGGAAAACCTTAGCGATAATCAGGCAGACAAACCCGTGGAAAATGGAAACGAAAAGATAATTGCTAATGGTGTAAAATCTAAGAAGAAAGGAGGAAATGGTAGTAATAACGGAGCATCAGGGAAAGAACCTAACATTATGGTGAATGGAACTCACGCTGAACTGATAGAAAATAAACCCAAGAAAAACAAGAAGCTAAAATCAAACCTAGTGGACTCGATAGAAAACACAAATGCCAACACTCAAGCAGATTCATCTGAAGCGAATCAAACCAAGAAACAAACAGACGTCAGTTTGCGTTCGAAGAAGAAAAGTGATGAGACGCCTTTGTGTGCGAAACCGTTCAGAATAGTCGAGCCCACTGGAACTAACACACTCATACGGGAACTAAACAAAGTTCTCGCACAAATACTACTAGGCCGTTCAGAATCTCCGAGTAAACCACGCATTGTCAAATGTATTCGAGAAATAGACAAGCTGGTGTGTTCACAAGGCGTTAGCATTTGGTCCAACAACAACATATTGGCCCTCGAACGCAACCTTACGGAACTCAATCGGATTTTGAAAAACAGCGAATCTGTACGACTCGATCAAGCGATCTTCCAACTGAACAACGGATTAAACATCTTCCTTAGTTTCCTCAAGTTAGCCTGTGTGAGTCATATCAACAACACAGCCTTGTCTGTCAAACCATTCCTTACCTGTGTCACATGCCTGCTTGAAGTCTGCAAAGATAATGTTGCGGGTTGCATATCTCTGCTGTACACACACAATATTGTCTCCCTGTGTGATTTAGTGAATGAAAAGCTCAATCTAATTCTAGAAAGCAATGACGATGCGTATAACTCTCCTAATGAGAACCAGTATTATATTGATCCTCTGTGTGGGATGCTTCTGTCGCTACTCACTGCGCTCCTCACGACAACAGTGGATACATGTCAGCGACTGGACAAAGCGAGTGAGGGTATACCAGATTCTAGTCAAGGCAGTGAAGATAATGCTTCCAATGGAAAGAGCAAGACCAATGGTGACAAAAATAACAAAGGAGACAAAAAAGATAACACTAAAGATCAAACAAGCCTAGTCAATGGAGTAACCAACGATAAAACAAACGTGAAACCAGCTAAAGATAGCAAAAACAAAGCAACTAAGCAAAGTGACAGTGGGGACAAACAAGCAGAAGTTGTTCTAGGCAATCTATTCGAACGTCTTCAAGACATTGTCAACTACACCATCTGTTGCGGTATTGTAGACAAGATCTCCCAGTTCTGCAACCATCTGTGCAGTTGCATTGATTCCAATCCAAACCTGGCTCAATTCTAAGCAGAAGTTGTTCTAGGCAATCTATTCGAACGTCTTCAAGACATTGTCAACTACACCATCTGTTGCGGTATTGTAGACAAGATCTCTCAGTTCTGCAACCACCTGTGCAGTTGCATTGATTCCAATCCAAACCTGGCTCAATTCCTGGAGAGTTGCATCAATTTCCTCAACGCTCTGACTAGCACACGGATCTTTGTTCTGCGGCACCAAAAAGACATTTCCGCGCTTCTAGGTAGGTGTTTTGTATTATTTTTCTTTAATCATTTATCTATTTTCCTCTTTTTTTATGTCAAATGTTGTATGTAAATTGTATTTACATATGTCTGGCTGGGGGACGTTAAAGAGAAGCACACGGATCTTTGTTCTGCGGCACCAAAAAGACATTTCCGCGCTTCTAGGTAGGTGTTTTGTATTATTTTTCTTTAATCATTTATTTATTTTCCTCTTCTTTACTTTCCTTATTTTATGTCAAATGTTGTAACTGTTGTATGTAAATTGTATTTACATATGTCTGGCTGGGGGACGTTAAAGAGGGAGTAGACCAGCTAGTCTGGCTGGGGGACCTTAAACAGGGCGTATACCAGCCTAAAATTCCATTGCTAAAGAAATAGCAAAGGTTGAGTGCGAAGGGCATCCACTCATAAAATGTGTTGCCAAAACCAAATGTCAACCCAAAGCAATCACCCTAGTTAGGGCTGAGTGTGAGGCTGACGAAAAACGCCGACCCCGTCTGTACACGGTAAAAGGCGAAGAAAAAGAAGAAGAGTTGTATGTAATGTGTATTAACAATACAATAAATTTTGATTGAACTGAATTCTAGAAAGCAGCATTGGTGCGTCTGAAATGTTTGGCACCATGTCTATGCTGTATGGAACGTTGCTGCACCAGGATGCACCACCTAGGGATACGAACTTTGCGCCAGCCTTTGTGCTGCCCAAGTCTACCATACGGGTGATACATTCTACGCTTACCTTGCTTAACACGGTGGCTAACTTGGAACTGAAACTATTCCAGGTAAGTGGGAATGGATTCGTTGTGCTATGTCAAAGGCATGTCGGTACCCTACTTGGTACTTCAAACATAGTCTAAGACAGTCTAAGTTACTTAGAAGAAGTTATTTATGTGATATAGTTTTGAAGAAATAAATTTATTATTGACTAACAGTTTATGTAGTTAAACTCCACTTGTGCATTTGGGTAAAAACTATGTTTAAAAGGTCGATTCCTACTTAAAAAGTTATGAAAAATCCAAATGTTCCTCTTTTTTTTTTCTTTCTCACCTTTGGTCTATTTTATTGGTTTCCGTGATCCGTAGGCAACTGGTAGGTACATGGTCGCTACTTTATTTTTTCAAGAGAAACAAGGAGTGAGAGAGAAAACACTTTTATTCTGACCCACAGACGCCTAATTGATACAAAAGGAAGAAAGAGAGAGAGAGAAAACACATCACAATACATGTTACATGAGAATAATGGTAATAATTCTGATAATGATACTGTTTTTAAGGATAATAATGATAATAATACCTACTTCTAATAATAATAATAATAATAATGATAACAAGGTACCTCTGAGTTAATAATAATGTTTGGACATAATTGGCCACTGACACAATGCAGTGTTGGAACTTCCTGATATTAAGCATTTGAATGGAACTGAGGTCAGTCTCTGTTATATTGTGTGTGTTGTGGTTATTCTGTTCGAAAATTTTAGAAATAAAATAGGTTATAGTAAAATAATAAAGGTAGTGTAATAATATAATAAAATCATAGGATAAGAGAGGGTAACGCCGACCACAAATGAAATTTGGAAATGCAGTGTTGGAACTTCCTGATATTAAGCATTTGAATGGAACTGAGGTCAGTCTCTGTTATATTGTGTGTGTTGTGGTTATTCTGTGCGGAAATTTTAGAAATAAAATAGGTTCTAGTAAAACAATAAAGGTAGTGTAATCTTAATATAATAAAATCATAGGATTAGAGAGGGTAACGCCGACCACAACTGAACTTTGGGAAAGGTGCAGTAAAGAGAAGAAGATTAGTGCTAATTTGTACTGAATGGGACAAAAGTCACTTTACCCCAGCAGTAGACTGTTACTCTTGTCAAATTATTAAATAATATTGATGACAAACTTCCAACCCTTGGCTGGGATCGAACTCACGTCCTCCGGTTTACCAGTGGTTGCATCATTCATCCGAACAGCTGTGCAGAGCTTGTTAAACTTTGATGTTTTCGTGCTTTTGAACATGTGAGGTACGTACATATAGTTGAATTTTAGTTTTGGTTTAGTGGATGTCATTTTTCCCATGTTTGTTTCTTTGATTGGTTGCTTATTTGTTAATTTCTTTCTTTATTTTCTCCACATCTTTGATACCTACCTGCTTGGACAATTCTTCTGATATGATTCGAAAGAATTTAATTTGATTCCCAAAATCTTGTTTACCTATACCTTTAATCATACCTATGTGAGAAAAGTGCCTATTTCCTTCCTAAATTGCTTAAGGAAGAACGAACAGGTGCATGGCGGATGCAGTCTAATAAATGTTTAATTTCTTTCTTCCTTTATTTTCCCCACATCTTTGATTCCTACCTGCTTGGACAATTCTTCTGATATGATTCGAAAGAATTTAATTTGATTCCCAAAATCTCGTTTACCTATACCTTCAATCATACCTATGTGAGAAAAGTGCCTATTTCCTTCCTAAAGGAAAGTGAAAAGAGAAAATTCTCCAAAGATAATGAAAACAATCCACGTAAATAGTTTCCTTATAAAACAATGTCATCAGGTATTTAGGTTTTTGTAGATATATTTCAATAAATTAAGGTAGATAATCATGATAGGGTAATAACAAAATAATATTAATAGATCAATACAGATGTCTCAACCTGTGGTTTAGTCAGTCCCAAATTAAGGTAGATAATCATGATAGGGTAATAACAAAATAATATTAATAGATCAATACAGATGTCTCAACCTGTGGTTTAGTCAGTCCCAAGGCGGGAATCGAACCCACCAGGTAGTGGTCTAGTAATCCTTCAGACGACCACAGATATTTCAGGTTGTACTGGGTATTAAAAAAGTTGAGATCGCTATGGATGTTCGGTCCGCTGCCTTTAGCCTTAGGAGTCCCGCGTCTTTAGTTCTCCTTTATAGGTTTCTGTCTCAAAATTACGAGGGAAAAAAGTAAAAAATAGCTAAAGGTCTCTATAAATTTACCTTTTTCAGCCATCATTTTCAAATTTTCAGCTTTCCAATAGAACATACCTTTCGGGGGGTAAGGTATCCTTATTTAACGTTTTATGGAAGATTTACAACAAAAAATATAGACCTATATCATAGGAGTAACTAAATGATAACATTAGGTTTACTCAAAACATTCAAATTATAACAACTAGAAAATAGGTAAACTAAACAATGAACTTAATTCTTTGGGATAGATAATTTGGACAGATTTAGCGATATTATTTTTAATTCTAGGATAATCAGATTTATCCATATATAAATATAGGAAATAGTGGAGCTCGGAAAAAACGTACTTATGGTACGTATTCCTTGTCTTTAATGTCCTCCACTCACGCTCGTCAGACTGTCAGAACGTGTGGCAGAAAAAGCTTCAGACCGCGGTCTCTCAGATGGTCTGACAGATTCGATCTTTTTTTTTCGCCACACATTTACCGACTGTCTAACCGACCTGGGTCTAGGTCTGTCAGACCGCCTGAGTGAGAGTGGTTGACATAAGGAAAGACAAAAGTTTGAAAATCTATTATGCACCTGAGCCTACTTAGGTATCTACCTTGATATAACTTGGAAGTACATATAGTTCATCCAGATCAATGTGACAGCAATGAGTCATCAACCCAAAATGAAGGAACCAATCAGATTGCAGGAAATCCTTACATTGTTGCAATTCAGGTAAAGGTCTATTTTTGATAAACTCTGTCTTTTAAAATGCAGAGGTAGCTCTAAGTTCAGAGGTTTGATTCCAGAGCAGGTAAGGTGGATATCGCCTTACCTGACTTTGTTTCACTGTCGGAGGAAGCACTGTGCAACATAGCTTCCCCTTATAGAGATTCTCTACCATTGCACATGTGACATGTTTGGCAACAATGCCTATTTTTTTGCTGTCACATTGATCTGGACACACTATAGGTATCCTACTCATACATAAATACAATTTTTTTTTTCATCATCGTATTACTTAAATACAATGATAAAATACGACTGATGCTGATATGTAATTCAAGGTTTTATTTTCCTTCAATTCTCGCTAAATGTGTCCAATAGAGTACAAGATATGAGATTCTTAAATTTTATAGCGGCGCACCATCAGATGGTCTTAGGGGACGTTAACCCATTCAACACCTCAGTGCAGCCACCCTTCAATTTTCGCTAAATGTGTCCAATAGAGTACAAGATATGAGATTCTTAAATTTTATAGTGGCGCACCATCAGATGGTCTTAGGGGACGTTAACCCATTCAACACCTCAGTGCAGCCACTGAAACATCACTTAAGTGTAGAGCACAAGATCTTAAATAATGAACACAACATGCTAATTCATAGAGAGAGGGAGAGATCCAGACAATAAAAGATTCGCTATCATTCAAAATTTTGAACAAAAAATTGCATAACCGTTAATATTTTGTGTGATAAGACTGATAAGAAATGGGAAAGATGCCAAGGTTCAGAGAATGCTGTAAATGTGGTGAAAAAGTGTGACATGTGGTAAAGTGAGGAAGAAAAAAACAAGAACTTCACATTAGTGCCGACTAGCTCAGGATTTGCAAAAGAATGGACGATAGTCGTCGTGGTGAAAAAGTGTGACATGTGGTAAAGTGAGGAAGAAAAAACAAGAACTTCACATTAGTGCCGACTAGCTCAGGATTTGCAAAAGAATTGACGATAGTCGTCTTAAAATGAAGACCGATCATCAATAATGTGCTAAGTGCCAAAAAGTTCAAACTGAGATGATGAGGTTTTTCTTCCTGGTTTATCCACGGGCACATACCACTACCCCCATCTATCGGGATTTTTTTAAATTTTTTTGGAACATTGTGGAGCTTAGCGCGTTTTACAGAGTATGTTCACTGGTACATAGTACGTGAATCCGTACCTTCAAAAAGTTCAAACTGAGATAATGAGGTTTTTCTTCCTGGTTTATCCACGGGCACATACCACTACCCCCATCTATCGGGATTTTTTTTTTTTAATTTTTTTGGGCAAAAAGTTCAAACTGAGATAATGAGGTTTTTCTTCCTGGTTTATCCACGGGCACATACCACTACCCCCATCTATCGGGATTTTTTTTAAATTTTTTTGGAACGTTGTGGAGCTTAGCGCGTTTTACAGAGTATGTTCACTGGTACATAGTACGTGAATCCGTACCTAACTCAAATTTTATATTTTTGGCACTTGGCACATTATTGATGATCGGTCTTCCAATGTTCTTACCTAGTCTCTGCAAATCCTAGATATACATACACAAAATAGCTAATTCTGAGGCTTAGGTGTAGGGGCAAACAGTCCTAAAGGACCGTTTAAGCTTCCACGAATCTAGTCGCCAGAATTTTTCAGTTCCTCATATGGAGGCAGAAAATATTAGCAGTAGGTAATAAGATGAAACGAACTGGGCTTTTGAAAGATTTCGAATAGAAGGTTAGATAAACTAGAAATTTGGCTACAACTTTGGACACTGACTAGTAGGCACTAACGAGTAAAAGCCAGGTGTGATTTGATTGGAGCCAAGAAAATTTATGTATACCTACCTACCTACATATCGGACACTGTCTTTCTGTGACCTTATACGTACATAGGTAAATAGATATTTACATTCGGAAGAATAGGTACATTCAGTCAAAGGTTGATTGCGGACAGAAAAAAGAAGGTTCATCAGTGACGCAAACGGGACTACGTACTTTTTGAAAGAAGTTTGATAGAGCAATTTTTTCTTGGACTTCATGGTAGCCTCTTGACATTGGAAACGGTTTGTGAGGTGCTGTTTGTGGGATTCTTAATTTTCATTGGTCTTATCGTCCCGAAAGCGAAGAGACAAGGAAGACAGGATAGGAGAAAGCCAGCCGTTCCGAGAGCGAACCTTATCTCAAATTCTTTTGATATCAAGAGATTAATTTAGAAATTGAAATCGCTACTGCCAGATTTTCTATCCCTGCAAAAGTATTTGACCATAATATCGTATTCACATGATGAATTTTAGTCTTGTTATGTTTTGCTCAGAATACTCAGCTGTTAAACTGAACGCACAAGAACGTAGGTACGTTTAACGTATGGGTTCCATTCGAAGTTATGAAATAATTCATGTAATTTTCAAAGTAAGTCTAGGAAAAGTCTTGTTTTACTTTCCTTTTTTGAAATTAGGTAGGTACAAAGGTATTCTTTAACCATGATCGAATAAACCACGGGCTAAAAAATTCCCGGAGGGACGGGCCCAGCTTGTTTTTTTCTATAAACCCGAAAAAAGTATGGTTTTGAGGTGATAAGTTGTGTGTTGAAAAAATCAACCATGAAGCTAGTCCAATCCCAAAATGGGAACATCACAGAAAAAAATAAACCCTTTTTTAGGGCTTAATTGAGTGGTCCGGTGCCAGACTTGCCTAACCCTCAGTTTCTTCAAATTGAGATAATGAGACCTAAAGTTGGGCCAAATTTTAAAACCCTGAAGTGAAGTATTCCAGCAACATAGTATTTCATGTCATCAGACATTTGGAAACATAGTTGTCGATGCTGGGAACAGATCTTTTTTTAGTACTTCCTCCTAATGAAGGTAGCTCGAATTTGTGGGTTAGGCAAGTCTGGCACCGGACCACTCATGAAGTATTCCAGCAACATAGTATTTCATGTCATCAGACATTTGGAAACATAGTTGTCGATGCTGGGAACAGATCTTTTTTAGTACTCCCTCCTAATGGAGGTAGCTCGAATTTGTGGGTTAGGCAAGTCTGGCACCGGACCACTTAATTATCGTTGCAGGACTCTCAAAAATGAGCTGTTCCACTCAACCAGTTTTCGAAGTAGGTAGTTATGTATAAATCAGAGTTGTTTAGGTAGGGCTTTTTTTCCATCAGATTTTCTGGTAAACAATCGTATTTCGTAAACAAGCCATTCCATTTTTTATTTCGATGTTTAATTTTCGAAGAAGAATATGTCTAGTGTACCGCAATTTGGCAGCCTTTATTTTGTGTTCACTAGATATTTTCTCGGTTTATTTTCTCATATGTTTAATCTCGTTTGTTTATTAACTTAATGTTTAGCAACAATAATACTAGTTAGTAATCTAGGTAATTGTTTCTTGTTCTGTGTAGTTTAGGTGTGATTTAGAATCACAATACAATCGGTATAGAAAAATCGCTCAAACTTCAATTTCTTGGAAATTCTTCATGAACTCTAACAATAGTTATGTACTAAGTCTAATAATAGTTATGTACTAAATACTAAAACTTTATGTGGGTACCTACTACCTAGAATAATATAGGTACGTAGTGTTGGAAAAGTAGGTATCTATTAAATTATTTATCTGTACGTACTTTATTCCCTAACACAAGCTGGAAGGCTGTAATGAGGGGTTGTATGTTTGGTCTTTCTGCCTCTCTTCTTTTTCCCTTGCCTTAGTACTCCCTCCTAATGGAGGTAGCTCGAATTTGTGGGTTAGGCAAGTCTGGCACCGGACCACTTAATTATCGTTGCAGGACTCTCAGAAAAGAGCTGTTCCACTCAATCAGTTTCCGAAGTAGGTAGTTATGTATAAATCAGAGTTGTTTAGGTAGGGCTTTTTTCCCCCATCAGATTTTCTGGTAAACGGTCGTATTTTGTAAACAAGCCATTCCATTTTTTATTTCGATGTTTAATTTTCGAAGAAGAATATGTCTAGTGTACCGCAATTCGGCAGCCTTTTGTGTTCACTAGACATTTTCTCGGTTTATTTTCTCATATGTTTAATCTCGTTTGTTTATTAACTTAATGTTTAACAACAATAAACAATAATACTAGTTAGTAATCTAGGTAATTGTTTCTTCTTCTGTGTAGTTTAGGAGTGATTTAGAATCACAATCCAATCGTTATAGAAAAATCGCTCAAACTTCAATTTCTTGGAAATTCTTCATGAACTCTAACAATAGTTATGTACTAAATACTAAAACTTTATGTGGGTACCTAGAATAATATAGGTACGTAGTGTTGGAAAAGTAGGTATCTATTAAATTATTTATCTGTACGTACTTTACGCTCTAACACAAGCTGGAAGGCTGTAATGAGAGGTTGTATGTTTGGTCTTTCTCCCTCTCTTCTTTTCCCCTACCTCTCTCCTTTTTCCTTGTTCCTCTCTCTCATTGTTCCACAATTTCTCCTCGCTCTCATTGTTCCACAATTTCTCCTCTCTCTCATTGTTCCACAAAAGGTATAGAAAAATCGCTCAAACTTCAATTTCTTGGAAATTCTTCATGAACTCTAACAATAGTTATGTACTAAGTCTAACAATAGTTATGTACTAAATACTAAATACTAAAACTTCATGTGGGTACCTATAATAATATAGGTACGTCGTGTTGGAAAAGTAGGTATCTATTAAATTATTTATCTGTACGTACTTTACTCTCTAACACAAGCTGGAAGGCTGTAATGAGGGGTTGTATATCTCATTGTTCCACAATTTCTCCTCTCTCTCATTGTTCCACAATTTCTCCTCTCTCTCATTGTTCCACAATTTCTCCTCTCTCTCATTATTCCACAATTTCTCCTCTCTCTCATTGTTCCACAATTTCTCCTCTCTCTCATTGTTCCACAATTTCTCCTCTCTCTCATTGTTCCACAATTTCTCCTCTCTCTCATTGTTCCACAATTTCTCCTCTCTCTTTCTCCCACAATTTCTCCGTTTCTCTTGTCCTAACTTTCTCTGTCCCTTCTTTTTCTCAAAGTGTCCAAAATCTAAACTAACTCCAACCACAGACCACAGTCTTTCATAATTAACAACAATTTCTCCGTTCTTTTGTCCTAACTTTCTCTGTCCCTTCTTTCTCTCCAAGTGTCCAAAATCTAAACTAACTCCAACCACAGACCACAGTCTTTCATAATTAACATCTTTTTTTTTTTTTCTTCTAGGTCTATGACGCATTATACTAATAAAATTGTTGCTTTCTGGTTACCCTCTATAGGGAACTTTTTAGGGTAACACTTTTTAATTATAAAATTGTTACTTTCTGTTACCCTCTATAGGGTGACGCTTTTGACTAATCTAGTATTATCAGTTCTTGTCTCATTTTTATTTTGTTAACTCTCGCAATTGTGATATTTTCTTACACCTCATTTGTAACCTACCTAGCTTTTTTTTATAGGATAAAAATACAGAACTAACATGTAACTTTTTTTATACAAAAGAAAACGAAAAGGAGTTCTTTTTATTTTTGATTAGTTAATGATCGATTTTCAAACCAAACGAAAAATGTGCAGAAAAAACTATTGAAAACTATCGATAGTCAAGCCTCAACTATCGATAGCGTTCGATAGTCAAAATTATCGATAGTCAAACAGCTCAGCGGTTCCGAGAACGAACCTTATCTGTTTGGGATAAAGTTCACCCCGGGCGGGATTCGAACCCACGACCTACGCGCTACTACGATTCAGGAGTCCATTACTCAATAACATTGTTATCGACCATTCGTGTCATACAAGCAAACATAGGTACCTACATATTATGTAGTTACAAAATAATGCCCAATTTTATTGTACGCTTTACTTACTGTGTCAGAGAAAGAGAGAGATAGAAATAAGGAGAGAAAGAATAACATTACACCTTATGCATCCTTTTTGTATGGGACAGAGAAACAAGGAAAGAGAGAAGGATAGACTTTTATTCTGACCCACAAACCAGTAATTGATACAAAAGGAAGAGAGAGAGAGAGAACATCACAATACATGAAAATAATGATAATAATTATGATGATAATGTCACTAATACTACTGATAATGATACTATTTCTTAACATAATGATACTAATAATGATGATTATGATAATAATCATACTATTTCTAAGGATAATAATGATAACAAGCAAAGCCAGCCGTTCCGAGAACGAACATTATCCCATCAGGATAAAATCCGCCCCGGGCAGGAATCGAACCCGCAGCCTAGCGCTTACAAAGCAGATGCACTACCAACTAAGCTAACTAGGCTGGCTGAACTGGGCTTTTAAAAGATTTCGAATAGAAGGTTAGATAAACTAGAAATTTGGCTACAACTTTGGACACTGGCTAGTAGGCACTAACGAGTAAAAGCCAGGTGTGATTTGATTGGAGCCAAGAAAATTTATGTATACCTACCTACATATCGGACACTGTCTTTCTGTGACCTTATACGTACATAGGTAAATAGATATTTACATTCAGAAGAATAGGTACATTCAGTCAAAGGTTTATTGCGGACAGAAAAAAGAAGGTCAGTGACGTAAACGGGGCTAGGTAATTTTTGAAAGAAGTTTGATAGAGGGCACTGTAACTGCTAAGGTCTTATCGTCCCGAAAGAGAGAGAGAGAGAGAGAGAGAGAGAGAGAGAGAGAGAGAGAGAGAGAGGTAGTATAGTTCAGAACATTCAGGAAATAATAAAATAATTTTGTATGAATGCCGGATAACTATTTTAGATATGCAATGTGCCATACATGTTAGTGGAGATGTCTGATTCACGTAGATTATTTCTCTTGGTGGAGACGCCTGCCACGAATTTTAGTCTTATAAGTTATAGGTTTATCTAGCTAACTAGTTGAACTTTATGAATATTTTTTCTCGGATAAAAAAAGTATATACTCCAGTTAGGTAGGTTGATCGATATTCAATTAAAAATGTCAATCTCTGGGGAGTGAAAAACTTTTGAAAGTCAAACTTGCGTCTGGTTTGACCTTCAACAGGAGTGGTTTTTGAGGTTTTGGAAATTGGAAGGTTTAATATTTCACTTTTCAAGGGTGCGTGTTGCTAATCATGTAGGCACCTTTCACAACGTAAAAGTTTGTGTGGTAAATGAAAAAGAGTATAGGCATTGGTTCCTACATTTCCTACATACCTAAATGTGAACTTATTTCATTGAATTGTCAACGGTAAACAATAGATTGTAGAGAATGCCATAGGCATTAACCCCACCCTTGATCAAACTTTATTTTTTTACTTATACCTATCTATGTATATTATGTTACCATCTGTAAATAAAGTTTGATCTAATTGTTTAATAAGTATTCAACCAGAAAAACTGATTTACTTATGAAGGTTGGTGAGTACAATCTTGCGAAAATTGCAGTAGGTATGATCCGATACAGTACATTGGGATGGCTGTAGTTGCCGAAGTTAGTAAAACGCACCCTTAAAGCGTGACTGGGAGTTTACAATTTGGGAAAGACAGGCAATCAAGGTATATAAATATATAAAAAAAGTAAAACATCAGGTTATGGGGGCACAATAATGGTAAATGACGAAATTCAGGGGGACACCTAAAAATACAATGGGGGCTTAACGTTCAAAATTTAAAATTAAATGGGTTGAAAATAAGAGGTACACAGACATCACCTACAGGGTTTTACGTGTAAATGCATTTACTGGGTTCAAACAAATAAATGCTGCGAATGGAGGGAATTATGTAGATAATTATTATAGTTTGCGGGTTGGTATTGGGGCTGAAATTGAGGTTAGGTAATTGTTGCAAATAAGATTACTAATTCGTTTTCTAGTACATTGAGTACGAACATAGGTATGAGAGTTAAAAAAAAAAAAAGACTTGTAAAAAATCATAAACATAAAACTCAGACTTGTTACTCAGGGACATTCAGGATTCAGGGCTAACAGGTTAACAACATCAAACAATAAATTCATTCCTAGGTGGGAATTTCAATTAACAAGAACCTAAAAGCATGGAAATGAAAGGAAATATAAAAACCCAAGAGCTTCGTGTCAAACCTGATTTCTACCTTGATAAGAAAAGTTTACTGAGGTACCACCTCCCTCAAAATAAAATGAAGGTCCTAGGTATTTGTATTTATAGTGTAGGATAAAGTTGTCAAGATGATCCTTTGGAAAAGTATCCTTTGGAAAAAAAACCAAACCCCTGGAAAATCCTACATTAGGAAAAGTAGAAATGGAGAAAAAACACAAAACCTTTGGCTCATAGATACAAATCTACATCACAACCACGTGAGGTAACAGCCATTGATGTAACACATCAAAGGAACAATTACAATTACATTGTTATTAAAAGGAAGTTAACATGAAAAGCCAGCGCAAATAAACACGGCATTGTCCTGCTTCGTATGAGAAATAAAGAGCTACCTTTACATATAACAGAGTTGTACTTAGGCCCCCCCTTCTTTCACGATTGTTGAACTCTGATTTGGATCATCGCCCCCTCCCCCCGGTAAGCCACTGTTGGCCCTTCTCGCTGAAATCCTGAATATTGGCCTGACAATTCGCGAATGAACCGATCATTCGGCTTAGTTTGGCCCCCAATGAAATGTCTGGAACATGAAACACGCGAAAATGATTTAATAACAATGTTCGTAGATAAAAATACCCCATTCAAGACGACCCGAAAATTTCACCTTAAATACTTCTGTCAAATAAGTAGGTGGTGTGTATCATCAAAGTATCAATAAATAATTTGACGTACCTACACAAGTTCTTAAAATTCGCTTCTCTGAATACAAGAACTCTTGGTGACTTAATAACTAACAATTCAACAATTTGTTGATCAGATCAACAAACCGTATGAACTCAAATTCACGAATTCGTCTTGAACCGTCTTCTTTACGTTCTCAACTACCAGGCAAAGGAGCTCAACCAAAACTGTACTGTGGTGTGTGGCATGATTTACATTTGGGCTTTTAAATATCTCATTTTAAAACTGTGTTGAAAGGTCAATGTTACTCCTGTGAGGATTTTGGTCATTGATATTAGGCTATTGAGGACAAAAATACCCTTGTACGAGTTCATATCTCATATTCTATCCGAAATGTCCTAAATCTCTCTCTCTCTGTCCTGGCAGTTGAGCGTAAATCGCGCGCGGCGTAAGGCAGTTTTTATTCAGGGTCTTGTGGTGTTATTGTCAATAATACCTGAACCAGGGCCGGACTAGTTGGAAGAATGTCGGGGGTGCGTTTCATCGCTGGATCCTGTGCTGCTTAGTGTTGTGTTGCTCCCGTACGGATCTGTGCTGCTCTGGACGCTCATGGACCGCCCCTGCTGGGATCGGCGTCGATTGAGACTCAGCTTGAAAGGTTCTACGCTTGTTGGGTCTGCCTGTCAGAAAACATCGACACTGGGTTTTATATCAAACACTGAGAAACGGCACTGACTTAAACGGTATCGAGGGTGTGGGGACTGTGGGGGGTATTTTGTCTCCAAAATTGTAGCCAAAAAGCGACTTAAACCTTAAGCTTGAAAGGTTCTACGCTTGTTGGGTCTGCCTGTCAGAAAACATCGACACTGGGTTTTATATCAAACACTGAGAAACGGCACTGACTCAAACGGTATCGAGGGTGTGGGGACTGTGGGGGGTATTTTGTCTCCAAAATTGTAGCCAAAAAGCGACTTATACCCTATGAAAGAAACAAAGAGGCGCGAACGACCTACCATCCTTAGTGTCAAGCTGTGTCCACCCTACTGAGGACTCCACACGTAGTCGATGGTCGTCGATCGACATAGATCGATGAGGTGAATCTATGTTGTCGAGGCAGTATGGACGGTTTCAGTCGACGTCGCTCGACGGCCGTCGACTATGTGTGGACACAGCTTTAGAACGTCTTAACCCATTAGTGCATAAAGTAGTTTTTGCTCGTTTATGTGGAATATTTCTTTGAAAATTGGGTGTTTTTGGTCTTTTTATCGAGAGCATGATATGAAAATGGGACGCACCTGATATGCTAGGGCCGTCATGATGATGTTGTACGGGACCAGACCCAGGGGATGAACCTCCCTCATGAGTACATTGGCCGGGATCTTGTGGAACTGAATGTACTCGATGAAGTTGCCTATGGTCTCCTTGAGGGTAATGTTGGAGTTGTTATCACAGTACTTCTTGCTCCACATGAGAGCAGCCTGGAAAGAAAAGTTCACAAAAAAAATTACCAGTGGAACCTCATACAGAACAACCTCTCAAAATGGATTTAGAGCCAGAAAATGTTCAAATATACGTACATCTAATGATCTATCCAATAAAATAAGAGGAAAATCCACAAAGCACTTCGCACTTGATGTACGATAGTATACCTACCTACCCATTTTTTCTGCATATGGAGTGATCTGACCAAAAGAGTCTATCGGACATATCAATCTGACAAGTTTATTTCCTGACGATTTCAAGAAGCCAAATCGCCAGTTTTTAGTGGTAACTAAATTTAGTTAGTAGGACGTAGGTATTAGGTAGGTATGCAGGGTCGCTATGCGCATTTCTATGTCATAGCTACTCATTTTCCTCACGAGGCTGAGTGGGCCCCGCAACAGCCAGTCACGGAATCAATCACTTGCAGATACAAATTTCTTGACCCCGCCGGGAATCGAACCCGGGTCTCCCGCGTGCAAGGCGAGTGCAGTGACCACTACGCCAACTTGACCCCGCCGGGAATCGAACCCGGGTCTCCCGCGTGCAAGGCGAGCGCAGTGACCACTACGCCATGGGAGCTGACTTCTATCCAATAAAATAAGAGGAAAATCCACAAAGCACTTCGCACTTGATGTACGATAGTTCGATAGTATACCTACCTACCTACCCATTTTTTCTGCTTATGGAGTGTCTGACCAAAAGAGTCTATCGGACATATCAATCTGACAAGTTTATTTCCTGACGATTTCAAGAAGCCAAATCGCCAGTTTTTAGTAGTAACTAAATTTAGTTGGTAGGACGTAGTTATTAGGTAGGTATGCAGGTTTTTTTTTTCGTGGAGTGGATAGTAAATGCTCATGTAGAATATCTACATTGTAGATACTTACTTGAAATTTAGTAAATTCGTCGGCCCGAAGTTCATCTCGAGCCAAGATCAGTCTGACAACATGTTGAGGAAGCAATGTGAAGGATCCTAAATTGAGAACTTCATTCCCATGCTCGTCCACGAATTCTAATACCTGTTGGGGAAGTAAATAATATCTATCGGACATATCAATCTGACAAGTTTATTTCCTGACGATTTCAAGAAGCCAAATCGCCAGTTTTTAGTGGTAACTAAATTTAGTTGGTAGGACGTAGGTATATTAGGTACTAGGTAGGTACATACGAGTAGGTATGCAAGTTTTTTCGTGGAGTTGATAGTAGATGCTTATGTAGAATATCTACATTCTACATTGTAGATACTTACTTGAAATTTAGTAAATTCGTCGGCCCGAAGTTCATCTCGAGCCAAGATCAGTCTAACAACATGTTGAGGAAGCAATGTGAAGGATCCTAAATTGAGAACTTCATTCCCATGCTCGTCCACAAATTCTAATACCTGTTGGGGAAGTAAATAATAGAATTCTTTAGATAAAGAACTTTGCAAAGTAGGCCATTTTTATATCAAGGTTCTTTACAACAGTGGTTTCTTTCTTTCTTGTGTTTTATTTATTTAAGAAGTTTCCATTTATTTGTTATTCGGTACAAATCTCTCAATATAAATAAATATTCAACAAATGGTATACCCATCCGTAAAAGCCGGAGCTTGTGCCACGGATGGGGAAAATCATACATACGAGTACTTGTATTTATTGCTTTATTTATGAAGTGTCCATTTATTAGTATTCGGTACAAATCTCTCAATATAAATAAATATTCAACAAATGGTAGGTATACCCATCCGTAAAAGCCGGAGCTTGTGCCACAGATGGAGAAAATCATACATACCTAATGCACTTTTTTTACAAGTATCTATACTTTCCCTGTCGCGTATAATATCTCTAGTAGCGCGGTCAAACTTTTTTGACTTGGCGGGGCGACTTTATTATAGACACCTATTCCTTTTTCATAAAAAGCCCTCAATGGGAACAACCTCATTTTCCCCTCTCCCTTTTCGAAGAAAAATTCAACCATAGTCTTTCAGTAGATACGATCGAGGACAACAGCTCAAACTTATCTTTGAAACTTCTATTTTTGTCGGGTTTATCTTTCGAAAACAAAAGCATAGTGGGCGTATTTAACATTGATGTAATCCCTCTGATGTTTGAATGAGAGCTTTCTCCGAGCTTTTCAAAGCTCTTCAACAATAAACGTCCACTCTGTAGCAAAACGTTCTTGTTTCTCCAGCTTTTATATCTTCCATGCCGTAATATTCAGCTTCCTTTTTATCTTATAAAGTTGTGATGGGGGGATAGGGTTGTTTTTATGATAGACCTCTCTATGCCGCAAGGATGGAAACTAGGTTATTTATACACTATTTAAGGATGGAAACAGTAGACACTTGAAAATTAATATACTATAAATCTTTATTTTTGACCAAATTTCAAGGATCAACGGGCCTTGACTTTAATAAACTTATGTACCAAATTTCATCAAAATCGGACCAGACAATCGCGAGTTATGTCGGAACAAACATCCAAACAAAATGCAAAACTGTCGAGTTAAAACGTAGACCTCACTATCATTCGGTCATACTTAATTCAATACACAATAATAGAAAGTAAAAATCCCACTCCGAGGCTTTCGCGTATAGAAACAAACATCCAAACAAAATGCAAAACTGTCGAGTTAAAACGTAGACCTCACTATCATTCGGTCATACTTAATTCCATAGTCCATACACAATAATAGAAAGTAAAAATCCCACTCCGAGGCTTTGGCGTATAGGGGCAAACAGCCCTAGAGGATGGGAGCCTAGAGCTTTTCGCGTATAGAGGCAAACAGCCCTAGAGGATGGGAGCCTAGAGCTTTTGTGTTTGAAGAGGGGCCATCCGTTTTCTCAGTACAAGGGGCACTGCCGCGATAGATTCACCTCGGTGTTTGTAACGCGGGAGCTCTGCGTCTCTTCGGATTTCCCCGGGTCCTAGACATAGCGTCCTACGAAAAAAAGACGAACAAACATCCAAACAAAATGCAAAACTGTCGAGTTAAAACGTAGACCTCACTATCATTCGGTCATACTTAATTCCATAGTCCATACATAATAATAGAAAGTAAAAATCCCACTCCGAGGCTTTGGCGTATAGGGGATTAGGGGCAAACAGCCCTAGAGGATGGGAGCCTAGAGCTTTTGTGTTTGAAAAGGGGCCATCTGTTTTCTCAGTACAAGGGGCACTGCCGCGATAGATTCACCTCGGTGTTTGTAACGCGGGAGCTCTGCGTCTCTTCGGATTTCCCCGGGTCCTAGACGTAGCGTCCTACGAAAAAAAGACGTATTTCTGGGCCACTTACCTTCTGGACTAAGCTCTTGGTACACTTGTACTGAATGTACCGCTCAGCTGAGGCTAGAAGGGCACACACCGTGTCCACATTGATACAACACTGGACGAAGCCGGAGCAAGCCTTCCTGAGCTCGTCCAGACCGTAGTAGTCTGCCGCGTTCATTACACCTGGACAAGATAACAGATTTGATTTATGAATAATAAAATTTGCCATGAGTTTTTTCTTCTAGTACAAGGGGCACTGCCGCGATAGATTCACCTCGGTGTTTGTAACGCGGGAGCTCTGCGTCTCTTCGGATTTCCCCGGGTCCTAGACGTAGCGTCCTACGAAAAAAAAAAAACGTTTTTCTGGGCCACTTACCTTCTGGACTAAGCTCTTGGTACACTTGTACTGAATGTACCGCTCAGCTGAGGCTAGAAGGGCACACACCGTGTCCACATTGATACAACACTGGACGAAGCCGGAGCAAGCCTTCCTGAGCTCGTCCAGACCGTAGTAGTCTGCCGCATTCATTACACCTGGACAAGATAACAGATTTGATTTATGAATAATAAAATTTGCGGGCACACACCGTGTCCACATTGATACAACACTGGACGAAGCCGGAGCAAGCCTTCCTGAGCTCGTCCAGACCGTAGTAGTCTGCCGCGTTCATTACACCTGGACAAGATAACAGATTTGATTTATGAATAATAAAATTTGCCATGAGTTTCTTCTTCTTCTTCTTCTTCAGAGGGGATAATAGAATTAAATTTCTTTAATTCTTTTAAATCTCTCATAGTAGAGATGTAAAAGTTAAAATGCTCTTTGAAGTGAGATAATTTTAAATACCTATTTAAATGTCTTTTTCCTTAATCTTTTGACACTAAGAAAAACAAATCCCTAATCAAGTAATCAACCTAATCATGCATGTTTCATTGAGAAATGAATCCTTACCTTTGAAGTAATCAATCTTTTTTTTACCTCAGTGAGAAATTAATTAAGCTAAATCTCCCAGATTTGTTTAAAGAAGAGTATTCAATTAGGGAGAGGTTAAAAAGGTAATCAGGAGGGCTTGTTCAATCCCAGCCGAGCCGAGGCATTGAATTTTGTCCTCAATAATGAAAATTTGAAAATTTGAATACTGAAGGTAATAGTAATAATGGCCTACTGCTAGAGCAGCTTTCCTGCTTTCAATAAGGTAGCTAAGTAAGCATCAAATGGAACTTTACATTCATTTCAGGGTATTTTCAGTTCAAAAAAAAAAACACGTTCTTACCTAACAACTGTGTACCCAAAAGTTAGGGTAAAAGAACACTCAAATAAGCATCATTCAATAGGATAAGGAAAGTCGTGTGATGTTCACACCAGAGTTAGAGATATTGTAAAAGTTAGGGTAAAAGAACACTCAAATAAGCATCATTCAATAGGATAAGGAAGTCGTGTGATGTTCACACCAGATTTTTTTTTCTCCTGGGTTTAAATTTTAACTAAATCTAAAGCGAAATGTGGCGCCCTTCTTTTTCACAAACGCATGCAATAAGCCATAATATCGCGATTACACGAAATCTGCTCAACGTCGAGCCTACATGCTTGCGCAAATCTACAAGCTTGGCTGGAGAACAGCACAAATTGAAATGATGCTACCACAAGCGAGCCGCAAGTGTTGGAGCGGCCATGATGTTCGACCATGCATTGATGCTAGTCGATCGGGTCACTCGTGTATTCACTCGTTGGGACCTTCCGCTTTGCATGCAAAAAGTACATAATAGACACTTTAAAAAAAGTAAAAAGTGCATTAAGGTGTCCAAACATATAGTCGACCGGCCGTCGATCGACGAGATGAATCTATGTTGTCTAGGCAGTGTGGACGGTTCAGTCGATATCGATCGACGGCCGTTGGACTATGTGTGGACACACCTTAAGACATTTTTTGTCGGTTCGACGTTTCGACGGCACCCTATACTGTTGACAGCAAAACACACACCCCCTCTCCTACCCGCTATTACTCTCATGTCAGAAGCAGTAATATCCGCCGCAATAAGAACATATCCTGGCTTAGGTTTATGAAATACAGGGTTCGTCTGAAGAATAGAGTTTTCATAGAGGAAACTGTAACTGATAGGGTTTTATCGTCCCGAAATCGAAGAGAGTAGGAAGACAGGATAAGAGAAAGCCAGCCATTCCGAGAACGAACATCATCCGTTCAGGATAAAATCCGCCCCGGGCGAGAATCGAGCCCGCGGCCTAGCGCTTACGATGCAGCGCACTACTAACAAATGCTAACTAGACTGGCAGACCAGATTTTTTGCTGTCGCGTTTTTCAAAAAGACCTACTCTTTGGACGAACCCTGTAAGACACATTTCCCAGAGACGTTCTCTCGGGTGCTTAGAAATATTTTTCGACTGATGCAGCGCACTACTAACAAATGCTAACTAGACTGGCAGACCAGATTTTTTGCTGTCGCGTTTTTCAAAAAGACCTACTCTTTGGACAAACCCTGTAACACACATTTCCCAGAGACGTTCTCTCGGGTGCTTAGAAATATTTTTCGACATGCAAAAGTTTTTTCTAATTTATTTATTGTTTGTGACACATTATTTTCTCCAAAAAAGCGACGTGCAGGCATGCGGGAGAACAGTCGAAGTGTCATTTGCATGCTCTTTTTTAAAGCTTTTTTGAAAGTACCTATTTTTTTTTTGTTGGAATATTTTGCTGAGATAGATATGTATTTATTTTATGTATTTTTACATATATGTAGTTTGAATTTTTGAAGAATGAGGATAAAAAAAAGCCAAATTCGCCAAAGGGCCAAATTTGAAGTTGAAGTGGTATTGGCACCCATTCCATACCATACACCTGTTAAATGTGATTTTTACTTTCCTTACCCTATACAGTATTCATACCTCCATAATTAAAAAAGTAATGTATTTTACTTTAGTCGGAAAATTTAGTCGATGTAAGTATGGCTAGGAAGAAGGCAAATACTCAAATAGAGAAAGAAGAATTATTTAAAAATGATCGATCATAATTACTCAACTAATCTAAAGCTAAAGCAGGCAGACTAAACTACTCGGAATTAGATTAAAAAAGCGGTCGAAATACTGTTAACTGTAAAAATACAGGAAAATACCGCTGACCGTTGTTCCGATGTTCATAAAAATTACTAATTGGGGCGTTTTAGGTATGGTTTTGGGGGGGTCTACTCTCATAACTTTTTCGATATCTCTAACTGTTTTGTGAAAACCGCTAAAAAGCGGTTAATTCCGTTTTTCTCCAAAAAAAGCGACGTGCAGGCATGCGGGAGAACAGTCGAAGTGTCAAGTGTCATTTGCATGCCCTTTTTTAAAGCTTTTTTACTTTTTTTTAAAAGTGTTTTTTTTTTTTTAATATTTCGAAAGAAGGCAAATAGAGAAAGAAGAATTATTTCAATATGATCGAAGATATTCAACTAATCTAAAACTAAAGCAGGCGAAACTACTCGGAATTAGGAAAACTAACAAAATGCCAAAAAAAATTTCAAGTTTCTAGGACATCGGGAAGTGCCTCATAATTTTGATGAGTGAGTCAGTGAGTCAGTCAGTCGTAAAATAAGCGATTTTTGAACCGTTTTTTCTACCCCTTCCGGTAAAGCTAGAACTTCGAAATTTCGCAGGTATAATAAGGAAGTATAGGTTAACATATGGGATACCTCGCTAAAACACAAAAAACAAACCCAACACAAAGACAAATCAACACCAAGTGCAGCACAAAAACAGAAAACCATTCGGGTAAAAAAGTATATACTCCAGTTAGGTAGGTTGATCGATATTCAATTAAAAATGTCAATCTCTGGGGAGTGAAAAACTTTTGAGAGTCAAACTTGCGTCTGGTTTGACCTTCAACAGGAGTGGTTTTTGAGGTTTCGGAAATTGGAAGGTTTAATATTTCAATTTTCAAGGGTGCGTGTTGCTAATCATGTAGGTAGGTACCTTTCACAACGTAAAAGTTTGTGTGGTAAATGAAAAAGAGTAGAGGCAATAGAGGCATTGGTTCCTACATTTCCTACATACATGTAAATGTGAACTTATTTCATTGAATTGTCAACGGTAAACAATAGACTATCTAAGTATTCAACCAGAAAAACTGATTTACTTATGAAGGTTGGTGAGTACAATCTTGCGAAAATTGCAGTAGGTATGATCCGATACAGTACATTGGGATGGCTGTAGTTGCCGAAGTTAGTGAAACGCACCCTTAAAGCGTGAATAGGAGTTTACAATTTGGGAAAGACAGGCAATCAAGGTATATAAAATAAGTAAAACATCAGGTTATGGGGGCACAATAATGGTAAATGACGAAATTCAGGGGGACACCTAAAAATACAATGGGGGCTTAACGTTCAAAATTTAAAATTACTGGTAAATGGGTTGAAAATAAGAGGTACACAGACATCACCTACAGGGTTTTACGTGTAAATACATTTACTGGGTTCAAACAAATAAATGCTGCGAATGGAGGGAATTATGTAGATAATTATTATAGTTTGCGGGTTGGTATTGGGGCTGAAATTGAGGTAGGTAATGGTTGCAAATAAGATTACTAATTCGTTTTCTAGTACATTAAGTAGGTACATAGGTATGAGAGTTAAAAAAAAAAAGACTTGTAAAAAATCATAAACTCAGACTTGTTATTCAGGGACATTCAGGATTCAAGGCTAACACTGCTAACAGGTTAACACAAAGTTAGGTTAACAACATCAAACAATAAATTCATTCCTAGGTGGGAATTTCAATTAACATAGGAATGAACATTGATTTTATCGTTAAAATCTACATCACAAACACGTGAGGTAACAGCCATTGATGTAACACATCAAAGGAACAATTACAATTACATTGTTATTAAAAGGAAGTCAACATAAAAAGCCAGCGCAATCAATACGGCATTGTCCTGCTTCGTATGATAAATAAAGAGCTTTACATATAAGTGAACAGTAACATCTAGTGAAAGATAGGAAGAAAGAAGAAAATAGGTATTTCAGACTGTTAAATTTGATTAGGTATTTGTGAAATTTGGATTAATCAAACCAGGCACGTATTCAGGATTCCAGCGAGGGGGCCCAATAATCCGAACAATGACTTATTGGAGGGATGCTCCAAAAATTAGGGCAATGCTTTTTGCACACGGCTATAACTATGTAGGAGCAAAAAATAGCTCAAGGGTTGCCCCCCTCCGAAATACGGCCCTAACTCAACCAAACACTTCTGACTTTCTACAAGTTTCTTTGCAGCAGTGACGGCAAAAACAAGATCTTGATTTTGAAACATAGTTATTGCTTAGCAAATATTTTTTATCTAAGATTTGGAACCTTTGCACATTATTGATTTCATTTTTTTTTTCTACAATACAATAAATTTTGAATTGAATTTGTTCCAATCGTCACACTTTTTAGAGATATTGGACAAATAGGTACTTACCTTCTTCTCACAGACCAAGATTTAAGTTTAAAAGGAGGAGTAAGATACATAGGTGACCAAAATGGAAAGGCATCCTTAGTAAAAATTAATGAGAACCTCGCTAAACTTTATAACTTGGGCTCGAACCACCAATCTTCAGATCCGAAGTCCACCACGCTAGCCACTATAAAACCCACTGAGTTTACTAATACCATATACCATCGAGTGGGTAGGTGTCCCTAGGCAGGTAGGTTCCTATTTAAAAACTTTTTCTCTTTTTTCCAATAATTCAAAAACTCTCAATGTTATGGGGGCACAATAATGGTAAATGACGAAATTCAGGGGGACACCTAAAAATACAATGGGGGCTTAACGTTCAAAATTTAAAATTACTAGTAAATGGGTTGAAAATAAGGGGTACACAGACACCTACAGGGTATTACGTGTGGGTAGGTGTCCCTAGGCAGGTAGGTTCCTATTCAAAAACTTTTTCTCTTTTTTCCAATTCAAAAACTCTCAATGTCACGTAGGTTTTTCCATTTTGGTCACGTTTCTGTTTTCACGTTTCTTTTCGGGTGATGGAAAAACAGTCCTCGTAGGTGTAAACACTGGAACGTGTCTGAGGGATTGATGAAATCACGCAACACAAGTATTGTTCAAACAGCTATCACAGTAGCTTGTAGGATAGGTATGTGCTTTCACTTTCAACTTGGTTTTACGTGTAAATACATTTACTGGGTTCAAACAAATAAATGCTGCGAATGGAGGGAATTATGTAGATAATTATTATAGTTTGCGGGGTTGGTATTGGGGCTGAAATTGAGGTAGGTAATGGTTGCAAATAGGATTACTAATTCGTTTTCTAGTACATTAAGTAGGTACAATGGTACATACTACATAGGTATGAGAGTTAAAAAAAAAGACTTGTAAAAAATCATAAACATAAAACTCAGACTTGTTACTCAGGGACATTCAGGATTCAGGACTAACAGGTTAACACAAAGTTAGGTTAACAACATCAAACAATAAACTCATTCCTAGGTGGGAATTTCAATTAACATGGAAATGAACATTGATTTTATTGTTAAAATCTACATCACAACCACATGAGGTAACAGCCATTGATGTAACACATCAAAGGAACAATTACAATTACATTGTTATTAAAAGGAATTGAACATAAAAAGCCAGCGCAATCAATACGGCATTGTCCTGCTTCGTATGATAAAAAAAGAGCTATATACCAGAGTCGTACCTAGACGGTTCAAACAAATAAATGCTGCGAATGGAGGGAATTATGTAGATAATTATTATAGTTTGCGGGTTGGTATTGGGGCTGAAATTGAGGTAGGTAATGGTTGCAAATAAGATTACTAATTCGTTTTCTAGTACATTAAGTAGGTACATAGGTATGAGAGTTAAAAAAAAAGACTTGTAAAAAATCATAAACTCAGACTTGTTACTCAGGGACATTCAGGATTCAGGGCTAACACAAAGTTAGGTTAACAACATCAAACAATAAATTCATTCCTAAGTGGGAATTTCAATTAACATAGGAATGAACATTGATTTTATCGTTAAAATCTACATCACAACCACGTGAGGTAACAGCCATTGATGTAACACATCAAAGGAACAATTACAATTACATTGTTATTAAAAGGAAGTCAACATGAAAAGCCAGCGCAATCAATACGGCATTGTCCTGCTTCGTATGATAAATAAAGAGCTTTACATATACCAGGGTCGTACTTAGGCCATCCTTCTTTCACGATTGTTGAACTCTGATTTGGATCATCGCCCCCTCCCCCGATAAGCCACTGTTGGCCCTCCTCGCTGAAATCCTGAATATTGGCCTGAATTATATGTACATGGGTAGGTAAGTAGGCACCTATATACCTATGTATCTATATATAAAAAAATTGCTGGGGGAAATTAAGGGCACATTGACGTACAAAAAACACTGAGAGCATTCTTGCCAAAGGTCGTTAAATAAAAGACTTTCCCTAGATTGTTGAACTCTGATTTGGATCATCGCCCCCTCCCCCGATAAGCCACTGTTGGCCCTCCTCGCTGAAATCCTGAATATTGGCCTGACTTCTATGTACATGGGTAGGTAAGTAGGTATATACCTATGTATTTATATATATGAAAAAATCGTTGGGGGAAATTAAGGGCACATTGAGGTAAAAAAAAAAACTCTGAACATTTATGCCAAAGGTCGTTAGATAAAAAGACTTTCCCTGTCTTTTCCCTCCCATTTGTGTTTCGCTTGGTTTAGCTGAGTTTATTACCTCCCATTAGGGAGAAAACCTTGAAAAAGAAAAAGATAATTTGAGGTGCTTATGAAAAATGTGTGGCACATTGCCTATTTAATGACAGTTTTACGGCGTTCATACAAAATTTTCTCACTAGTATCGCAATTTAGCTGAGTTTATTACCTCCCATTAGGGAGAAAACCTTGAAAAAGATAATTTGAGGTGCTTATGAAAAATGTGTGGCACATTGCCTACTTAATGACAGTTTTATGGCGTTCATACAAAATTTTCTCACTAGTATCGCAATCTGAGTTTAAACTTAGTTTAAGCCAGCTTAATTAGCTTGGTTGGTAGCGCGTCTGCCTTGTAAGCGCTAGGCCGCGGGTTCGATTCCCGCCCGAGGCGGATATTATCCTGAATGAATAAGGTTTGTTCTCGGAACGGCTGGCTTTCTCCTATCTGTCCAACAATATGTTACTTCCTTCCCATACATCAATTGTGATTTTTGACAGCACAACAAATAACTCAGGGCTCAAAGTTCGCAGAATTCGAGCACGGGAAAATTGGTGCTTAAAAAATTCATCTTCACAGGATTCCGGCAATATGTTACTTCCTTCCCATACATCAATTGTGATTTTTGACAGCACAACAAATAACTCAGGGCTCAAAGTTCGCAGAATTCGATCACGGGAAAATTGGTGCTTAAAAAATTCATCTTCACAGGATTCCGGAGAATTCGAAAGCTGGGGAGAATTTTCTCGAACAGCTATTTTGTATTCAATCCCAGAGAGTTACTTACATTTATTATTCGACGTGTCTAACAATAGAATAATTGTTAACAATATTTCAATCTCATCATGCTTTCTCTCCGACTTGTCGTCTCCACTCTCAGCTTTCAAAATGTCTCTCAACTTCTCTTCCCCTTTTTACCGAAAATTTCCTCATTTTGAACACCATATCCACTTTGTATTCGGAGAACGTGTCTTTCCCCTATTCCCCTCTAATATAAGTCTAATTATTATTTATCATTCAATTTCTCTTTGTGTCATAGTAAGTAAAACTACTCATTTCATTATTATTGAAAACTTCGTAACTTCTTGGAGCTCCATATCAATAGGTAGGAGTGTTAACTTTATAGAAAAGTTTCTTATTCTCTACTGTTATCTGCTGATAGTTAGACGTTGAGACTGTTTTTGTTGGGTGATGTGCAGTAGAGGGAACAGTAGACGTAACTTCACCTAGATACTGTTATAGAAAAGTTTTCTACATTGTTAAAATAATATAAGGCAGATACCTACCTACTGAGATACTCGTAGGTCATTTCATCATATAGAAAAGTTTTCTACATTGTTAAAATAATATAAGGCAGATACCTACCTACTGAGATACTCGTAGGTCATTTCATCACAATATGTTACTTCCTTCCCATACATCAATTGTGATTTTTGACAGCACAACAAATAACTCAGGGCTCAAAGTTCGCAGAATTCGATCATGGGAAAATTGGTGCTTAAAAAATTCATCTTCACAGAATTCCGGAGAACTCGAAAGCTGGGGAGAATTTTCTCGAACAGCTATTTTGTATCAAACTTTCTTGACTTGGCGGGGCGGAGCGCTACCGCGCTCCTTAATTCAATCCCAGAGAGTTACTTACATTTATTATTCGACGTGTCTAACAATAGAATAATTGTTAACAATATTTCAATCTCATCATGCTTTCTCTCCGACTTGTCGTCTCCACTCCCAGCTTTCAAAATGTCTCTCAACTTCTCTTCCCCTTTTTACCGAAAATTTCCTCTTTTTGAACACCATATCCACTTTGTATTCGGAGAACGTGTCTTTCCCCTATTCCCCTCTAATATAAGTCTAATTAGGTATTATTTATTATTCAATTTCTCTTTGTGTCATAGTAAGTAAAACTACTCATTTCATTATTATCGAAAACTTCGTAACTTCTTGGAGTTCCATATCAATAGGTAGGAGTGGTAAATTTATAGAAAAGTTTCTTATTCTCTACTGTTATCTGTTAGTTAGACATTGAGACTGTTTTTGTTGGGTGATGTGCAATAGAGGGAACAGTAGACGTAACTTCATCTAGATACTGTTATAGAAAAGTTTACTGAGATACTCGTAGGTCATTTCATCCTTTTTTTTTCTTTCTAAAAATCCAGGCCATATTATAAAATCCCTGGGAAATAGGTATAGGGATATTTTTTCTCATTTTGTGTAGGTATAGGTATTCTGCTGTAGGTTCGTTCCCATTGTTCTACAAGTTTCATTTTATACTAAGCCTTTAGCTAAGCTACCTGTCTCTAGACATAGGGATATTTTTTCTCATTTTGTGTAGGTATAGGTATTCTGCTGTAGGTTCGTTCCCATTGTTCTACAAGTTTCATTTTATACTAACTGTCTAGACAGCTACCCTAAATGAAATTTACAATCACTTCACTGCAAAAAAAAGTCCATTCGCTTCAATATGAATAAATCCACTTCCATTGACCTTTTTTCAGTTCTCAATGGGAATTATTGTTCCTTCTCATTTCCCATCGTCCCATAATATTATAATGAGAAGCAGGCCTGGGTTCGAATGACTAAACCCTCGATTACTGAACTAACAAAGATAGTTTTCACTTGACGATTTTGCTTTAAGAGTGAATGTCTGTCTGTTTGTCCTAGGGTTTTCGCCGTGCACTGACTGGTGTGCGTTTTTCAGTTTTCACTTGATGATTTTGCTTTAAGTTTGTATGTCTGTCTGTTTGTCCTAGGGTTTTCGCCGTGCACTGACTGGTGTGCGTTTTTCCCCCAAGAGATTTGATAGAGGGAACTGTAACTGCTACGGTCTTAATCGTCTCAAAAGTGGAGGGAGAAGGAAAGGATAGAAGTCAGACGTTCCGAAAACGAACCTCATCTGTTCAGGATAAAGTTCGCCCCGGGCGGGAATCAAACCCGCAACCTAGGTTTGCAAGGCAGGCGCGCTATTGTCCAAACTAACTAAGCTATAGCTATGAGGTTTAATTGAGTGAAGATGAAACGTACCATTCTGTGTTGTGAGGCGTAAAATAATTTGGGACCAGAGGAGAGCTTACTCAACTTAGGACAGTAATAAAAGCATTTCACAGTCTACTTGTTAAAAAGGACGGGATCCCCCTTGACTAAAAGGTGTAGGGCAAAGCACTTTACTATACCCTGGCAAAAAATGGGGGAGGGGGGGGCTTTAATATACCCTGGTAAAGTAGGGGGCACCCTAATGTATGAGCCGCGAGGGAGTCGACTATAAAATATATTACATCAGGGCAGGGGTCTCCAAACTGTAATACGCCCTCTGCCCTCATCTATCAAAAGGAAAGCCCGCTCTCAGTACATTGTACCTACCTACCTACATACCTATGTATGTGAATATGAAAAATAAAGGTATATCGTGGGTTCAAATCCCGCCTGGGTGAACTTTGTACCAAACAGATAATTTTCGTTCTCGGAACGGCTGGCTTTCTTCACACCTATCCTCCTCTCTTCGATTTGAGGACGCAAAGACCTTCGCTGTTAAAAAAACGGCGGAAACGACCTACCTACTGTTCGTAGTGTTAAATCGCTTAAAAAAAAGGCCTATTATTTGCGATCGTCTCCTGCGGCGCGGCGGGTGGACGGTGGTGCTTCTGACGAAAAGATATATGTATGTACATAGTTGAATAACTGCAATATTTTCAACTAAAAGTCACGCCCCCTGTCTCGTTTTGGCTTTCTTCACACCTATCCTCCTCTCTTCGATTTGAGGACGCAAAGACCTTCGCTGTTAAAAAAACGGCGGAAACGACCTACCTACCTACTGTTCGTAGTGTTAAATCGCTTAAAAAAAGGCCTATTATTTGCGATCGTCTCCTGCGGCGCGGCGGGTGGACGGTGGTGCTTCTGACGAAAAGATATATGTACATAGTTGAATAACTGTAATATTTTTAACTAAAAGTCACGCCCCATAACTCGTTTCCCCCCCCCACTTTGGGAACCCCTGTATTAGGTTGAGGGGCTTGGGGAGAGAGGGTAGGGGTGGTGGCAGAGGGCTTTAGCTTGGTTGCTAATTTAAAATTTTATCATGCTAATAAATTTTCATTGCGACTTTTACTGCTCTGAAATACAGTGCCCCGGTAAAAGTTCATTTTGTAAGCAGGACTTTCAAGTCCTGAAGATATAACTTTCAGGATGGTGTATTGTCTGGGTTCACTGTGTGGTCAGGTCGTTCAAATTTGCTTGGACTGCTACTATAAAAATTAAAAGTAGAACACTGACATCTCCACTAATTTTTATTGTGTAGCACATTGTTTCAGGATGGTGTATTGTCTGGGTTCACTGTGTGGTCAGGTCGTTCAAATTTGCTTGGACTGCTACTATGAAAAGTAAAAGTAGAACTGTCATCTCCACTAATTTTTATTGTGTAGCACATTGCATACTTAAATAATTACTCGGCGTTCATACAAACTGAACTACGATCTACCTATATTCATATGAAAATTTATTAAGGATGATAAATTCGATTCCCATCTCCCCTGTTTTTCTTCTTCTTCTTCTTTTTGTATTTTATTATTTTTCCACAAAAAAATTAATAACATAAATGTGTGTGTACCCATGTTTCTACGACCTCTGTTTGTTTGTCCTAGGGTTTTCGCCGTGCACTGACTGGTGTGCGTTTTTTCTCAAGAGGTTTGATAGAGGGAACTGTAACTGCTAAGGTCTTAATCGTCTCAAAAGTGGAGGGAGAAGGAAAGGATAGAAGTCAGACGTTCCGGAAACGAATCTCATCTGTTTAGGATGAAGTTCGCCCCGGGCGGGAATCAAACCCGCAACCTAGGATTACTAACTGTCTAGACAGCTACCCTAAATGAAATTTACAATCACTTCACTGCAAAAAAAAGTCCATTCGCTTCAATATGAATAAATCTACCCATTGACCTTTTTTCAGTTCTCAATGGGAATTATTGTTCCTTCTCATTTCTCATCGTCCCATAATATTATAATGAGAAGCAGGCCTGGGTTCGAATGACTAAACCTTCGATTACTGAACTAACAAAGATAGTTTTCACTTGATGATTTTGCTTTAAGTTTGTATGTCTGTCTGTTTGTCCTAGGGTTTTCGCCGTGCACTGACTGGTGTGCGTTTTTCCCCCAAGAGATTTGATAGAGGGAACTGTAACTGCTACGGTCTTAATCGTCTCAAAAGTGGAGGGAGAAGGAAAGGATAGAAGTCAGACGTTCCGGAAACGAATCTCATCTGTTTAGGATGAAGTTCGCCCCGGGCGGGAATCAAACCCGCAACCTAGGATTACAAGGCAGGCGCGCTATTGTCCAAACTAACTAAGCTATAGCTATGAGGTTTAATTGAGTGAAGATGAAACGTACCATTCTGTGTTGTGAGGCGTAAAATAATTTGGGACCAGAGGAGAGCTTACTCAACTTAGGACAGTAATAAAAGGATTTCACAGTCTACTTGTTAAAAAGGACGGGATCCCCCTTGACTAAAAGGTATAGGGCAAAGCACTTTAATATACCCTGGCAAAAATGGGGGGGGCCTTAATGTACCCTGGTAAAAGTAGGGGGCACCTTAATGTATGAGCCGCGAGGGAGTCGACTACTTTCCCTGTCTTTTCCCTCCCATTTGTGTTTCGCTTGGTTTAGCTGAGTTTATTACCTCCCATTAGGGAGAAAACCTTGAAAAAGTTTGGCTTCGTTTTGTAAGTTGAGAAGAGGCTCGCTGCTTCGCTTGAGAAATAGGCGCAGTTTGTTTTCTTTAGGTGGGGGATCTTTTTTCCTCTGTGGACTCGGGGCCGAGTATAGCATTTTGTGAAAAACTCTGAAAAAGAACGAGAGATAAAGCGAATTAATGTCAGTGCGAATCGCAAAATAAAGCGGAGCTTACAAATCGCAATAATTGAAAGGGAATCATAGAAAATCACGACTTCATTAACGGATTTGGAAAATAAAGGATTATGCATCGAAATATTTCCATTACCTACTTCAAGGCATTTCTACAACCATGCCTACACGGGAGTGGAAAAGTTTGGTCAGAAAATTCCCACCCCGGCCGGTATTCGAACTCAGAACCTCCACGAGAGTTAATGCTTTCAGAGCGGGGTTTACGAAATCAGAATTGAGATCAATCTAGGATTGAGCTATGTATACTTATACCGAGTCCAATCCAGAATTTAAGGCAACTCCGACTTCGTAAAACGCGGTCTTAACCACTCGGTCACAGAAGTGGGCATTTTTTTTATTCGAGGACCGGGTCTCGAACCCTCACCTGCTCCGAGCTGCCAGGACGGCTTTGACCGCGCACACCGGTTCCCTAGTATCCCCCACCAGGAATGTGACGTCACACAGTTCAGGCATGGACGCCAGGAATTTCATGTCTTCAGCCAGGCCTGGCTTGTTTTCAAAGATGTTCAAATCAGATACCCTCACCTGCTCCGAGCTGCCAGGACGGCTTTGACCGCGCACACCGGTTCCCTAGTATCCCCCACCAGGAATGTGACGTCACACAGCTCAGGCATGGACGCCAGGAATTTCATGTCTTCAGCCAGGCCCGGCTTGTTTTCAAAGATGTTCAAATCAGACTCGTCCCCACCCAGGGCGGAAGATGTTGAGGGGAGGCAGGTGCTGGCCTCTCCCTCCAGCTTGATCTCGGGGTTCCTGGAACAAGAAAGGGCAGAAGAATTTCTTTTTATTTTAAGCATACAACAGCCTATTGCCTCCTGCCTCACAAAATTAAGGTCCTAGGTATTTGTATTTATAGTGTAGGATAAAGTTGTCAAGATGATCCTTTGGAAAAGTATCCTTTGGAAAAAAACAAACCCCTGGAAAATGCTACATTAGGAAAAGTAGAAATGGAGAAAAAACACAAAACCTTTGGCTCATAGCTCATAGATAAAACTGTAGCTACTAGATATTGTATTTTGTATTGGTATAGCAAAGAGAACATACATCTTTCGAATTCACATGAATTGCCAATGTACAACAATATGGTAGATGTCTTGTGTTCTAAACCTCTTAACCCCTTCAAACTAAGCACTACATATTAATATTTGTACACAAAACATAATTTATTTTGTACTTTGTAGTTATAACATCATAATTATTATAAATGAGAAATTATTTATGTTGTACTCTCTGAAAAAGATAGTACAATGTCAAAAATAAGTTGGTTCCTCATTTAAAGGAACGCATATGGCAACCCTGAAAATGATTGTTATATCGATATATTTGAGGGGCCGATATATCGATATATCGATTTATCGATATATTTGCAACTCATTTACATCCCTAATTTAAAGGAACACATATGGCATATGGCAACCCTGAAGATGATTGTTAAGCATTCAAGTAGCTGGAAGTTCAGAATTCACGAAGTTTAAAAATGAGAAGTTTTACGATACATTTTATAGTTACATACTTCTACATAGACGTATTATGTATTTTTATACAGTGTGTCCTTAAAGTTTCCCGCCTTTTTTTGAATAGGTGAATATTTTTTTTTATATAATCCAATAACATTAATAGAAAAAATTAAAAAAATCAAAAAGTGATTTTGGGGGCCAAGGTACAACCAGGCACCCTAAGGATGTAGCACATTGCATACTTAAATAATTACTCGGCGTTCATACAAATTGAACTACGATCTACCTATATTCATATGAAAATTTATTAAGGATAATAAATTCGATTCCCATCTCCCCTGTTTTTCTTCTTCTTTTTATTTTGTTCTTTTTCCACAAAAAATAACATAAATGTGTACCCATGTTTCTACGACTTAACCTTACATTATAGAGAGCTTGGTTTTGGCAAGAATCTATCTCATATTTCGTTCTATGGGAAGCTTTAACAGAGAAGGGGGAGAATGTTTTTCGAAAAGCCAAATCCTTTAAGCTCCAAGCTGGATTGAAAGAAAATAAAATACTAAAGCCTCTCATCCAAAACTCTTTAACAAGCTGGGCCGTCCCTCCGGGAATTTTTTAGCCCGTGGTTTATTCGATCGCGTGGTTAGTGGTTAAAGAAAATCAGTACCTACATATGTACCTACCTAATTTGTTTAATATTCAGTTTATTTTTATCATTGATTTGATTTTACTTTCATGTAATGATATATTAAAATCAAGACTAGAGCTCGTTCTCCCTTTATTCTCAATATAAGGTTTAAGTCACCCATCCATTTGTTGGCCTTGCTCGGCGTAGCCTAACATAGGTGACGTTGTACTTGGGTGATGTTTCAAAGTCATAGAGCAGGAAAAATGAGGACCAACGGAATTTTTCTTTTTCTTCTACGAATTCTAGATCCCGAAATAAATCGATTTAAAAAATACCGGTAATTTGTGGTTTGGCTTCGTTTTGTAAGTTGAGAAGAGGCTCGCTGCTTCGCTTGAGAAATAGGCGCAGTTTGTTTTCTTTAGGTGGGGGATCTTTCTTCCTCTGTGGACTCGGGGCCGAGTATAGCATTTTGTGAAAAACTCTGAAAAAGAACGAGAGATAAAGCGAACTAATGTCAGTGTGAATCGCAAAATAAAGGGGAGCAAATCGCAAGTGAGTTACAAATTGCAATAATTGAAAGGGAATCATAGAAAATCACGACTTCATTAACGGATTTAGAAAATGAAGGATTATGCATCAAATTGAACTACGATCTACCTATATTCATATGAAAATTTATTAAGGATGATAAATTCGATTCCCATCTCCCCTGTTTTTCTTCTTCTTTTTATTTTGTTCTTTTTCCACAAAAAATAACATAAATGTGTACCCATGTTTCTACGACTTAACCTTACATTATAGAGAGCTTGGTTTTGGCAAGAATCTATCTCATATTTCGTTCTATGGGAAGCTTTAACAGAGAAGGGGGAGAATGTTTTTCGAAAAGCCAAATCCTTTAAGCTCCAAGCTGGATTGAAAGAAAATAAAATACTAAAGCCTCTCATCCAAAACTCTTTAACAAGCTGGGCCGTCCCTCCGGGAATTTTTTAGCCCGTGGTTTATTCGATCGCGTGGTTAGTGGTTAAAGAAAATCAGTACCTAGGTACATATGTACCTACCTAATTTGTTTAATATTCAGTTTATTTTTATCATTGATTTGATTTTACTTTCATGTAATGATATATTAAAATCAAGACTAGAGCTCGTTCTCCCTTTATTCTCAATATAAGGTTTAAGTCACCCATCCATTTGTTGGCCTTGCTCGGCGTAGCCTAACATAGGTGACGTTGAAACCGGTCTTAAATTATCGACTGAAGTGTTATCTAAAACTTTTTCGCTTTGAGTTCATAGGTCGTCGCGACAAATTTCAAGATCAGGGCTCATTTGTGTGAGAAAATGTGAAAAAAATCCCCCAAAAACTAGGTTTTTTTTTTATGCTTTTTGGTTTTCTGGACAAAATTTGCACCATCACTTTCGTTTTCCTGGTAAAAAGACCTTTAATTTGATATATAGGTCGATCAGGTTTGGATAAGTCCTTCTATGTATGGGATCAGAGAGACACACAGACAGACGACACCGAAGCGAATACAATAGCCCGTCCACTATACCTTTTTTATTACTATCGTAATAATAAAGGAAAGACGGGCTAAGAAGGAACGCAAAAGGAGATAGGTATGTGGCTAACTGTCCTGTACCTTCTACGACTTAACCTTACATTATAGAGAGCTTGGTTTTGGCAAGAATCTATCTCATATTTCGTTCTATGGGAAGCTTTAACAGAGAAGGGGGAGAATGTTTTTCGAAAAGCCAAATCCTTTAAGCTCCAAGCTGGATTGAAAGAAAATAAAATACTAAAGCCTCTCATCCAAAACTCTTTAACAAGCTGGGCCGTCCCTCCGGGAATTTTTTAGCCCGTGGTTTATTCGATCGCGTGGTTAGTGGTTAAAGAAAATCAGTACCTAGGTACATATGTACCTACCTAATTTGTTTAATATTCAGTTTATTTTTATCATTGATTTGATTTTACTTTCATGTAATGATATATTAAAATCAAGACTAGAGCTCGTTCTCCCTTTATTCTCAATATAAGGTTTAAGTCACCCATCCATTTGTTGGCCTTGCTCGGCGTAGCCTAACATAGGTGACGTTGAAACCGGTCTTAAATTATCGACTGAAGTGTTATCTAAAACTTTTTCGCTTTGAGTTCATAGGTCGTCGCGACAAATTTCAAGATCAGGGCTCATTTGTGTGAGAAAATGTGAAAAAAATCCCCCAAAAACTAGGGATATATGTATTTGGAAAAATCCTACAATGCTGCAGTGAGCACCAAAGTTGTGATATAGTAACACAAAGAAAGACATTTATTTATTTTATTTATTTATTATAATTAAAAGATGAGTGTTTCACCGCCGTTTTTATTTCGTAGCAATGAAACAACTGGTACATTAGACGCATGTGGTCTGTGTCGTAGTATGCCCATCTCGTAGTATGCCTCTCATCAGATGGGCGAGAAGAGACACCATACTTCCCATTTAGGTGCTGGGTCAACACGATTTGTGCTTCAAAAGTCTCGCTAATTGTTCATATTGAAATTCAGATCCGAAAATGAAATTTCAAAACATTGATTTTCACCCCCGGAGGCCATCCTGAAAAAGTTCCTGAATTTGTATAAAGCCTATGAAAAACTAGAAGTAAAATAGGCCCGTATAACAAATTTATGTTTCTATATGTTACAAATTTATGTTTCACATACTTCCCATTTAGGTGCTGGGTCAACACGAGAACACCAGAAAGTGTTGACTCAGCACCTGAATGGGCAGTATGTGAAACATAAATTTGTAACATATAGAAACATAAATTTGTTATACGGGCCTATTTTACTTCTAGTTTTTCATAGGCTTTATACAAATTCGATGTTTCTTGATTCGTTCAATAATAAAATCACGATTTTTTTAGTTTCTTATCAATTATTTTGATTAATTACTGCCCATTCAGGTGCTGAGTCAACACTTTCTGGTGTTCTCGTGTTGACCCAGCACCTAAATGGGAAGTATGTGAAACATAAATTTGTTATACGGGCCTTTATACAAATTTCATAGGCTTCATACAAATTCAGGAACTTTTTCAGGATGGCCTCCGGGGGTGAAAATCAATGTTTTGAAATTTCATTTTCGGATCTGAATTTCAATATGAACAATTAGCGAGACTTATTTGAAGCACAAATCGTGTTGACCCAGCACCTATATGGGAAGTATGGTGTCTCTTCTCGCCCATCTGATGAGAGGCATACTATGAGATGGGCATGCTACGACACAGACCACATGCGTCTAATGTAGCAGTTGTTTCATTGCTACGAAATAAAAACGGCGGTGAAACACTCATCTTTTAAATATAAAAAATATTCACCTATTCAAAAATTAAGGCGGGAAACTTTAAGGACACACTGTATAAAAATACATAATACGTCTATGTAGAAGTATGTAACTTTAAAATGTATCGTAAAACTTCTCATTTTTAAACTTCGTGAATTCTGAACTTCCAGCTACTTGAATGCTTAACAATCATCTTCAGGGTTGCCATATGCCATATGTGTTCCTTTAGAAGAACATTGCGCATGCGTGGAAAGGCAAGTTTACAACAAGTTATTAGGGTTCGTTCACACGCGGCGTTTGAGGCGACCTCAGATTTGAATTTTTCCCAACTTTTTACATAGGAATCGACCATTTATTTATAATTTTTACCCATTTGCAACTGCTCCATTAAAGTGGGAGACTTTATGAACACACTGTATGTAACTATAAAATGTATCGTAGAACTTCTCATTTTTAAACTTCGTACATTCTGAATGTCCAGCTAACTTGAATGCTTCATGACTAACTGATACAGTGTTGCCAATTTGTCATATTCAATTATTTAATATGACATAAATTTTTGCCTTTGTCCCATCTTTTTCAGAAAGGACAATAGAAATAATTTCCTATAGATATTATTTTATTACTAGGTATGTAAATAAAAGGCAAGTTTACAACAAGTTATTAGGGTTCGTTCACACGCGGCGTTTGAGGCAAAATCAATTCAAAATTATTATTAGGTACTCTCAATTTGGCTATTGAAAACAGATTTACCTTCCTTTATGGCATTTCTAATGTGATAGGTTTCATACAATATCAAATTTAATATGACATAAATTTTTGCCTTTGTCCCATCTTTTTCAGAAAGGACAATAGAAATAATTTCCTATAGATATTATTTTATTACTACATATGTAAATACCTATGTAGGTACCTCTATCGTGACATGAACACAATGTATGTAGGTATTTATATTTGAAGTAGGTACCTATCCATTACAGGTACATATTATGTAAATGTAATACTACTTTGTATGCTCTAGGTACCTACTAAAAGTTGGGTAACAGGTGTTTTGAAATATTACCAGAAAACGAACAAGATACATAGAAAATCATAAACACGTATGTAACTATGATATTGAAAATATTATAAATATGTACCTCTGTTCGTAACTGAATTTTATTCACCCGAAAAAGAGGGGTCGAACTTTTTAAAATATTCATAAGCTCAGAAAAACAGCTACGAGTACTTACATGGTTTACACATGCATGTCCAAGTTACTGTAAACAGGATAGTTATTTCTTCCAAGTAAATAATTTCCTGTCTAATCTGTAACTTGGAAAATGGCTGCACTACTTTTTATTTCTAAATTACGGAAAAATTGAACCATGAAAATTAATTTTAGATTAAATAATTTGGAACTACTTTTCTAAGAAAGTTTTATTTTTATGGAATAGAAAGCAACAACTTTTTTGTGATATGAATGACAACAGAGAAAGTGAAAATGAGAAAGCTCTTCGTTTTCTAGGTCTGGTGTAATGCCTCTCCTGATAAAACAGAAAGTGCTTAATGGGGGAGGAAGAAAAAAAGGTTTTCATTCTCTTTTCTCTTCTTGTGAACGATATTTTCATACTTGCGCAAAATTTTTCGGATTTCCTCCCTCTCTTCCTGCCCATCCTTATCTTCTTCTCCTTCTTCCTCCTCCTCTTCTTCTTTTACCTCCTCTTCTTCTTTCCCTTCTCTTTAGTTGCACCCATTTTTTTTTTTCTGCAAAATTTTTCGGATTTCCTCCCTCTCTTCCTGCCCATCCTTATCTTCTTCTCCTTCTTCCTCCTCCTCTTCTTCTTTTACCTCCTCCTCTTCCTCTTCTTTCCCTTCTCTTTAGTTGCACCCATTTTTTTTTCTCTCACACCTCACACTATTTTCTATTTTATCGTGTTGGATAATTCTAGCCCGATTTAGAATTTCAGACCCTAGCTGTTATTAATTTAATTCATTTTCAAAATTATACTATTTTATCGTGTTGGATAATTCTAGCCCGATTTAGAATTTCAGACCCTAGCTGTTATTAATTTAATTCATTTTCAAAATTATACCTTCATGAAGAGTGCGTCGCAAAATTTCGACGGCCAAATTGTTTTTGGGCAGGTGTTTGCTGAGAGGAAAAGCAGAACTTTACTTAGAAGATTTGGAACTTTTTCTTTCGTTAGTCCTCTTGTACTTTTTCAAAAAATCCTGCTTGACCTTGTAAGGGCAATTTCTGAAGCTGTTAGAAATTGTAGTAAGGAAAATTTCCTTACAGTTTAATATAGACTTCTTGAAAAAAAGCTGCTCCAAGCACTCCAAGGTACCTACCTATAAATCTTTTGTACCTAGTACCTACAAAGACTCAAATATTACAAAGATTTCAGGATAAAAACCTAACATGGTCAAATTTGAAAAAAGAAAAAGGAAGTCCTTTTAACTGTAAAAGGCTCTCACGTTTATTTCTTCATTCCAAATTAACTTCTCTTAAAAACGAACACAAAGATTTTCCTCCCTTAAAGAACCTCGAAGGGGAATCTTCCCCTTTCCTCTCTCCTATACTTCTTCCATGAGTAAGTTTGATATGAGTATGAATAATACATGAGTAGTATGAGTACGAGTATATCTCAAGGCTCAACAGGTTTCCTCGAGAGTGCGTCCTCAAAAAAACATGAAGTCGTGTTTCCTGTGTGAAGTATGAACGTTAAAACGGCTCAAGTGCTATAGAGCCGCCTCAAATGGGGTTTGGAGAGCAAATTTACGACTAACGTTAACTCTTATTACTAAACCACTAGATACTAGGAAATTGAAACCCCATATAACAGTTTAATATAGACTTCTTGAAAAAAAGCTGCTCCAAGCACTCCAAGGTACCTACCTATAAATCTTTTGTACCTAGTACCTACAAAAAGACTCAAATATTACAAAGATTTCAGGATAAAAACCTAACATGGTCAATTTTGAAAAAAGAAAAAGGAAGTCCTTTTAACTGTAAATGGCTCTCACGTTTATTTCTTCATTCCAAATTAACTTCTCTTAAAAACGAACACAAAGGAAAGACTCAAATATTACAAAGATTTCAGGATAAAAACCTAACATGGTCAAATTTGAAAAAAGAAAAAGGAAGTCCTTTTAACTGTAAATGGCTCCCACGTTTATTTCTTCATTCCAAATTAACTTCTCTTAAAAACGAACACGAAGATTTTCCTTCCTTGAAGGACCTCGAAGGGAAATCTTCCCCTTTCCTCTCTCCTATACTTCTTCCATGAGTAAGTTTGATATGAGTATGAATAATACATGAGTAGTACATCTCAAGGCTCAACAGGTTTCCTCGAGAGTGCGTCCTCAAAAAACATGAAGTCGTGTTTCCTGTGTGAAGTATGAACGTTAAAAAGGCTCAAGTGCTATAGAGCCGTCTCAAATGGGGTTTGGAGAGCGAATTTACGACTAACGTTAACTCTTGAGAAGTCCTGAGCTTAAACTTCTTCAAGTATTGAAGGCTACATTATCTAATCCTGGTAAAAGATATAGATGCCCAAGTAAAGCACCTGGCTGATTGTAAGCAATCATCACCAAACAATGATTTTATTATTGTTGGAATTCATACATAATATAACTATATAAGCATACATAATATAATATATACATAATACAAACAATGATTTTATTATTATTGGAATACATACATAAACATAATATAGGTAAGTATGTATTTCTTTAACGAGCATTTTATATCTATTCTAAGATAGGTAGTATGCTAGTATGTGTGTTGTACATAGGTATTATGCACTATCAGCAATTTGTATTTATCTCTTTTTGTAATAGGTTGCGTAAAAAAAAGAGAGATAAAATGCCCGGGAGGGAAAAAAAGAGTGAAATGTATTGTGTTCTGTGTATAATATTGAAGAATGAAGTGTGTTCTGGGTAGCTGCCGAGTAGTGCCGAGAGCTCGCTGTTTGAAGTACAATTATATTTATGTGAACGCCGTAAAACTATTAGAGTATGCAATGTGCTACATAAGAATGATTGGTGGAGATGACTCTTCTGTTTTGGTGGAGATGTCTGTTTAACTTTCTGTTCCTACTACCCAGTATTCATTTTTCGCTAAATCCCCTTTAGGGATGTTTTACAGTGTTATGGAATTACAAGAAGTACTATGAACTATTGCACCACTTGAAAATGATGAGGTGCCTAAGTAAGTTCTACCTATATCAGCACTAGATTTTAGATAGGTACCTAGGTATTATTTTGATGGTTGTAAAGAGCGATCTTATTTTATTACTTTTAGATTTTAAGAAGTCTTTCTCTGTGATTGTTTTCTATTACCTACATTTCTTTTTTTTCTTTTTAATAGCCAAGTAATATATATAGTTACCTAATTACCTAGGTAGGTATCAAGTTTTTACCTATCATTACCTATTAGGTACTTTTTTCTGTCGTACATGCCTATTTAACTATAAATGAATGCTTATGAAAAATACATTGATACCTGTTCATAATTAGATATGTACAGGGTGTTTATAAAAATTTTCTCAGACCTGGATTTCTCGAGAACTTTTTAGAATAAAGATACAGAATGTCCAACCAATGCCCGTCCTTATTATTTGTTAATATTTTATTACTTTGGAGGAGGGGATGAGGGAGGGAAGAAGGGGAGGGAGACAGATACATGCGTGTTCTCTACTCAAGAGGAATCAATACACACCATCGCAAAAAGGTACAAGGGGTGGATAGTCGTTCCCCCCTCGAAACAGGGGAAATATCCCTTCCCTCCTCAAACGAGGGAGATATACCCTCCCTCAACCCTCAAGGGGGGAGATATCTCTTCCCCCTTAAATCAGGGGACTAGGTAAAAGGGGGGGGGGAAGTTCCCAGCCCAGTTCCCACGGGGTGGCGGAGGGATTCAAAGGTTGGGGACGGAAAGGGGACAGTCAAGGGGTTGGGGATAGGAGGGGATTGAAAATGGAGGAGAGTCAAAGGTTGGGTACTGGAGGGGGACAGTAGGGGATTGAAATGGGGGAGGGCGAGTCCAAAGGTTGGGGACGGAAAGGAGGCAGGAGGGGATTGAAATGGGGAGGGCGAGTCTAAAGGTTGGGGACTGAAAGGAGACAGGAGGGGTTTGAGATGGGGGGGAGAGTCAAAGGAGAGTCAAAGGTTGGGTACTGGAGGGGGACAGTAGGGGATTGAAATGGGGGAGGGCGAGTCCAAAGGTTGGGGACGGAAAGGAGGCAGTAGGGGATTGAAATGGGGGAGGGCGAGTCCAAAGGTTGGGGACGGAAAGGAGACAGGAGGGGATTGAGATGAGGGGGGAGAGTCAAAGATTATATAGGGGAGGGGATTGGGGAGGATGAGTGTGTTTACAAGACAGGTAGTAAGAGACGCAACCTGTTAGTCAAAAGATACAACGCTCCAGTTGTAAACATAAACTGGGGTAAACAAACCCCGGTACTGTGCAAACAACAAAGTTACCTTCAAAACAGATCGGTGCAAAAAATTGGAAAATTTTCTTTTTATTTTAGTCCAAATTCTCGAAAAAGCTTCTTTTTATTTTAGACTTTTAGTCCAGTTCTTTTCAGAACACTAAAAGTACCCACTTCTAGGTACCTGTTTTAAAAATATGTTAATAATATCTTTTTTAAATAATAATATTTTATTAATTATGGATTACTTATGGAAAGGTTCCTTCGTATCTAATGAGCCTTGTCGACCACACCAATGTTCTTTCTACTGCAGCCAAAACAAGGTGCAATTTATCAAAAGCCAACTCATCAGAATCTTCATCTTCTTATTGTTTCAGAGAAGAGTCGAGTTACGACGACCCCAAATAAAATTGGGAAGTGTAGTAAACAAAGAAGAAGGTCCAGTTACAATTAATCAATATGGAGATTCAAACAACGAGGTCCTGTTTCAATTCCCTGTCTTACACCTTCACATTGGATTCAGAAACCTATGAGCTCTCAGAGAATCTTTCCTAGACCACCATGTCTAGTTTCGTACATCCCTCACATTAGATCCAGGACCTTTTTGAGCTCTCCCCAGTTTTGTCCTTGAAAGTCCTACCATGCCATAGGCATAGGCCTGCTGCAGGTCTATCTAAACATTAGATCGTAGTTTTCAACTTATCAAACGCAATCATGACTGACAATCTCCCCACCGAACGCTCATTTCGAAACCATTGTGATATTGTTTTTATAAAAGACAACTTTAGATTTAAAGAGCGTAGCCCCGTCCGTACAGAGTACTGGAAGATCATATCCTTCGTCATCGTGGTAGTTTTATTTTTCCTCGTCAACCTTAAGATTCGGATCCACGGAGCCAAATTGAAATACAGCAAGAGTTACGTTGATAGTTTCGTTTTCAGCTATAACGATAACGATAGACGAACTTGTTCCGAGTTTGAGGACAAGAGCAGATCCATGTATTTGTTTTTCAAGACCTTGTCGCACGACTTTCACAAGAGACCTGGGACGAAAGACAATGAAAGTTTGGCCCGAGTTATTGCTCAAGAAGGCGTTCAAGGTCCTTTTAAAGGCTCTAAAGAGACTGATGAAGCAGCTAACGACAATGTTGGAAGCACCAAAAGACCTTGTCGCACGACTTTCACAAGAGACCTGGGACGAAAGACAATGAAAGTTTGGCCCGAGTTATTGCTCAAGAAGGCGTTCAAGGACCTTTTAAAGGCTCTAAAGAGACTGATGAAGCAGCTAACGACAATGTTGGAAGCACCAAGGAGAATACTGGGAGCTCTAAGGACACTTCTGACGGTAAAAACAACATGGCTACCGAGAGAGAAATCAAAATGGCCGGAGCTTCTGCAAGGACAATCAAAAGACTAGTGAAAGGCTCGGAAGAATCAATCGAAGAGTTTCTCATGCCTGCAGTCATCATTTTACTACTGATGGCGCTCACCGCGAAGACAATATGGGATGTAACCGGAGACAATGTGAGTACATATTGGATTCTTGGTAGGTACTAGTGTAGAAGTCACGACAGTGAAAAAATTCTACAAAAAGAAGCTATCACAAATGAGCAGTTAATCATTATTATAGGGTTAGGTTAAAAACGAAAAGGAGCTTTTTTTCATTCTCATATTATCTTCTGAATAATTATCGATCATCATTTTACTACTGATGGCGCTCACCGCGAAGACAATATGGGATGTAACCGGAGACAATGTGAGTACATATTGGATTCTTGGTACCTACTACTTCAGAAGCCACGACAGTGAAAAAATTCTGCAAAAAGAAACTATCACAAATGAGCAGTTAATCATTATTATAGGGTTAGGTTAAAAACGAAAAGGAGCTTTTTTTCATTCTCATATTATCTTCTGAATAATTATCGATTTTTTTTTTTCACTTCAATTTTATCTATTAAATAACTTTCACTTATTTTGACCTAAAATACCTAGTCTCCATGATGAGATTTTCTTGTCAATTCCAAAATGTTACAAGAATGTATTCGAGAATAAGTTCCTAGTTGACCTAATACACACTTTTTCCTTCCAGAATGTCACCAAGAAGAAGCCCTCCATATCAAGCTTATCTAGACGACCTAGCCTGCGTCAAAACCTCTTGAGGAGAATCCTCTCCAGAGCGTTCTCCACACGCTCAGTTCTCGCATCCTGGGCTGCAAGGCGGGAATCAAGACTTTCCAGGCGGGACATGGTATTGCTGGCAGATGAGTCACGTCGCGAAGGAACCCTTGAGGAGAATGAGCGAAACCAACATGGCCGGACACCGGAGGCCGTCCTATAGCCGGCAAAACTCACAGCCGGATTTAAGAAGAAAAATGAGTACGTACCTGAATTTCTATCCCTCCTGTCACTTGTGAGTGGCGGGCTTCAGATGATGCAATAAAAATATTTAAAATCTAGTTCCATCTGATAGATTAGTTATCGATCAGTCGAACTTATCGGATAGAAATTCCCCACTCACGATGAGTTCTATCGTATGCGATAAAACTCATCGTGAGTGGCGAGCTTTTAGACTGTCGGAAAAAGGCAAAGTCCCTTTGCCAAAGGGACTTTTTATTCTCGTCCTAAAAGTAGGTAGATAGTATGAACTTTTTTCTCAAGAGGTTTTGAGAGGGAACTGTAACTACTGAAATCTTATCTTTCCGATATCACAGAGAAGCGCAGGATAGGAAAGCCTTTATTAGAAAGAACCTCATCTATTTAGGATTAGGTCTACCCGGCCGGAAAACGAAGCCGCGACCTAGCGCTTACAAGGCTTGCACGCTGCCCTCCAAGGTAACTCTTCTTGTTCTTCTTCTTTTACTACGTCTTTATCACTCAAGTGGGGTCGACCTTTTGAATCAACCTCTTCTCTTCCATGAGCCTCGGCCACTTGCCAACATATTCTAAAACATATTCATGTATTTAACTAGGCTGGCTAAAATGAGGTATAGTTAGATACCTTTACCCACACACAAAAAGCCCAAACTGAGGCTTAGGTGTAGGGGCTGGCCAGCCCCAAAGGACGGGTTGAGCTTCAACGAATCTAGATACCTTTAAACTTTTAACATTTCTTTATGGAAAAGTGGGCTAAAACTCTGAATCATAGAAAAGAGATAAGCAAAGTAGCAAACAACACTGAACAAGCAGCCTCAGAGTCTCCCACTCAAAGTACACAAGGATCTGCAGATGTTTGTTTCTCTGTTGTAGGAAACAACAGAGAAGAAAAAACCTTATTGCTTTGTTGAGTTTTAGTAGATGGTAGTTTACATATCTGTTGTAGAAATAAAATAAGTAATTGGGTAGTAATGCATTATAATAGTTTGGTAGGAATCAAAATTTGCAGTATGAATAGACAATATTAATAATATAAAGATATTGCCAACATGCTACTTCCTCAGATTTCTTTTTAAAACTGTATACTTCTCATGTTCTAGGTTTTAGTGTTACCTATGTATTTTAACTGTAAATAGGTATTTGTGCACACAGTGTGATCAAAGATTTCATGATCCAAGGAGGAGATTACACCAAAGGAGACGGAACTGGTGGTAAGTGGAAGAGTAATGCCAATGTATACAGTGGCTAGCAATATTGACTGATTTATCAAAATTTCTTCAACAAAAAGTTTCATATTACATCCTTCTCATGTTTGTGGCCTTTTCAAGTCTAGCTCTTAACATTTTAAAGATATTTTGTTTATAGACACACACACATGGACCAATGGCAGAAACTTGATTCAAGTGATGTCATAATTGAAGGGACTGGAATAGAAGGACAAATGGAGACAGGAGGAATAGGAAGAAAACATACAGGAGAAATAACATGAAAAGGAAATCATTTTTGTAAGTCTTACCAAATTCAGCAGCTTGGTCATTCAGTCCTTCCCTCCTAGAGCTCACAACTTGTGACTTCTTCCAATAATCTGGAAAAGAAAATACACAAACAAATTAGGTAAGTAGGCACCTACTTGTTTTAACAAAGCTGCTGGAGTATTTTCTGTCATCTGTGGTTGGCGTTGCAATTAAATCTCCTTCATCTTTCACCAAGAAGACAATCAAGAATTTGGTAAAATACCAAAATAAAAATTATGTACAGTAAAGGTAAAGCAAGATGAAATCTGACTCACCAACTTGCAATAAGTTCGATCTTCATATCAGCCTCCCAGTAACATTGTGGGTGGATTGGTGGAAGGATAGTCTTCTCCTTATAAATCTTCTGAGTTGATCTCGTTACCTACTTTCATAAATTTTCTCTTCCTACACTTGAAACAACTGGTAAAGTCTTCACTGGACCTCTGGACCACAAGATATGGAAAGACCACTGAATTAGGTATAATATTTACCTACGATTGGATTGAAGATTGAGCTACCTATTATGGGCAATCAAGCAATTTTCATTTCATGTCAAATTACTATTACATTACTAGGATTAGGATAGATCATTAGGAAAAGAAAAGCAAAAAAAATTAACTTTGATTTTGTGCGGTGTTGCCAAGTCTAGGAGGGGATCTCTGAAAAAAACCTCCCGGGATACAAAGAAAAACCTCTCAAATGAGATGAGGGAAAAAGTAAAAATGAAGTTGGGTGTTGGGTTGGTGACGAATTGAAATGAAAAAAAAAAAACAGGTAGGAACCTCTAGAAAAGATTTTTTTCTTCTCCTAATGGCGAAAAACACGGAAAAGTCCAAAAGTCGCATAACTCATCTGGTACACGTACAATCGAACCAAGCTCAAACTTGCTCCAAAGTTATATACTACCTACCTACGTTTTTTTACAGTGACTTATTCAGGTAACTACATTTCGGGGGCCCTACTCTCTCTCTCTCTCTCTCTCTCCCTCTCTCTCTCTCTCTCTGCCCCCCATACCTTTTTGCGATGGTGTGTATTGATTCCTCTTGAGTAGAGAACACGCATGTATCTGTCTCCCTCCCCTTCTTCCCTCCCCTTTTTTTCCCTCCCGGGCATTTTATCTCTCTTTTTTTTACGCAACCTATCACAAGAAGAGATAAATACAAATTGCTGATAGTGCATAATACCTATGTACAACACACATACTAGCATACTACCTCCAAGGACAACCGAGATACCAGTGTTTTTCAAGGCCTTTGATAACATTTTTTATTACGGTATGTGTAAGTTCAAGTGCAACAGAAGGAGTAGCCGGGGTCGAGAGTCTACGGAAAAAAAAATCATCCCCTCCTCCAAAGTAATAAAATAGTAACAAATAATAAGGACGGGCATTGGTTTGATATTCTGTATCTTTATTCTAAAAAGGTCTCGAGAAATCCAGGCCTGAGAAAAATTTTATAAACACCCTGTACATATGTAATTATGAACAGGTATCAATTATGGAAAAGTGGGCTAAAACTCTGAATCATAGAAAAGAGATAAGCAAAGTAGCAAACAACACTGAACAAGCAGCCTCAGAGTCTCCCTCTCAAAGTACACAAGGATCTGCAGATGTTTGTTTCTCTGTCGTAGGAAACAACAGAGAAGAAAAAACTAAGAAAAGCTTGGTAGCAGCCTATGAGAGTGATGAAGAACCAGAAGTTCAAGAAGAAACAGTATCTGGAGAAGAAAAACAGCAGATAGATTGGGATAAGTTGGCCTGTCTTATTTGTAAGAGACAATTTAATAGCAAAGACATCCTTAAGAAACACACTCAACTGTCAGAACTTCACAAAAGCAATTTGAAAATGTGGTATACATGTAGAAACTTGGATCCCAATGATGCTGTACACAGAGCTGTTCAATATAGAGATAGAGCCAAGGAAAGAAGATTGAAATATGGTGAACCTGAAGTACCACCTGCGTGCAAATTAAAAGCAAAATATTCTAAAGTTAAAGAAGCAACCGTAACATTTGAAGAGCCCACTAAGAAAGGCATTGGAGCAGATAATGTGGGTAATAAACTCCTCCAAAAAATGGGTTGGACTCAAGGCCAAGGTCTGGGGAAAACAAATCAAGGTCGAACATCTATCATAGAAGCGGAGGCTAGAATCAGTTCAGCTGGTTTAGGAACAAATGCCATTGGTATGACACCTGCTCCAGGAGAAACATATAAAGACTGTGTCAAGAAAATGATGAGAGCTCGTTATAGTCAAATTGATTAGGTCAGGTTTTCTACAAGAGTTTTCTGTTCTATCATTCTCTTATTCTCCACTGTCCCATGATAATTTTCCATTACTAATTTGAACGTTGAATCTCAATAAATTCAGGTTACTCAGGTACCTATCTAGATTAGATTCCATTCATTGGTGCAGTTGTTAACGCGTTGGACTTTGGATCTGGAGGTTGCCGGTTCGAGTCCAAGTAATGTCATAAAATTTATCTAGGTGAAATAATCGGGGAACGATGTTTGTGACAAGCATTTATATATGCTTAACACAATTAAAATTCCTTTTTTTTAGATTCCATTCATTTAGATTTCAGGAGGCACATATAAGTTCATATTTAACCAATATTTTTTCCCTGGTCTAATAGTCAATGCTCAATTTTGTCAGCTGAACACAGGTTCAACATTCAATGCTATGGAATTTTTGTGAACAGTTATGATTAAATTGGACATCTAAACTTATGTTGAATCTCAATAAATTCAGGTTACTCAGGTACCTATCTAGATTAGATTCCATTCATTTAGATTTCAGGAGGCACATAAGTTCATATTTAAACAATATTTTTTCCCTGGTCTAATAGTCAATGCTCAATTTTGAAGATATGAAGAATTGATTTTGTAAAACTATTAGCCGTCAGCTGACCACAGGTTCAACATTCAATGCTATGGAATTTTTGTGAACAGTTATGATTAAATTGGACATCTAAACTTACATGTAACGTTACTTTGTTATAAAACAAGATAGAACACACAATATCATTCATGAATTATTTGTTAAAATACAAAGTTTATTGCTTTGTTGAGTTTTAGTAGATGGTAGTTTACATATCTGTTGTAGAAATAAAATAAGTAATTGGGTAGTAATGCATTATAATACTTAGGTAGGAATCAAAATTTGCAGTATGAATAGACAATATTAATAATATAAAGGTATTGCCAACATGCTACTTCCTCAGATTTCTTTTTAAAACTGTATACTTCTCATGTTCTAGGTTTAAGTGTTACCTATGTATTTTAAGTGTAAATAGGTATTTGTGCACACTAATTCATAGTACCATAGTACTTCTTGTAATTCCATAACACTGTAAAACATCCCTAAAGGGGATTTAGCGAAAAATGAATACTGGGTAGTAGAAACAGAAAGCTAAGTTAAACAGACATCTCCACCAAAACAGAAGAGCTATCTCCACCAATCATTCTTATGTAGCACATTGCATACTCTAATAGTTTTACGGCGTTCACATAAATATATTATACTTCAATCACAGCGAGCTCTCGGCACTACTCGGCAGCTACCCAGAACACACTTCATTCTTCAATATTATACACAGAACACAATACATTTCACTCTTCATTTCTGTAAAGACCTCATAACCTACTTCACTCTTCATTTCTCTCCCGATTACACTATTGACTCTGCATTTCTGTCCAAGTCAAAATCTTCACTTTACTTCTCTCACCCTTGATTTTTTGTTCGGATCACTCTTCATTTCTGTCCAAAATAAAGTCCTCACCCTTCTTTTCTATCCACAATACAGTCTCCACTCTTTATTTCTATCCAAAACACACTCTTCATTTCTCTTCAGACCACACTTTTCGCACTTCATTTCTGTTTTTAATACAGTCTTTACTCTTCATTTCTGTCCGGAAATTCTTCACTCTTCAGTACCTCCGGATCATTCGGATTCGTCTCTTGGACTCCGGAGAATTCTGATCGTCCTCGCAACTGCTGTAGTCCAAAGCATATCCCCTCTTCAGTCCATCAGTGGGAGTCATATAGGATGCAGGCGCGGAGCATTGCCTTGTCAAGTCGCCACTGGAAACTTCTTTTACCATGCCTGGATAAGAATGGAAAGAAATCAGAGAAATGTTAAAAGCTTAAAGGTATCTAACTATACCTCATTTTGGCCAGCCTAGTTAAATACCTACATGATCTTTATTTACAAAATAAATATTATACAGATGGTAACAAACGTTATAGGTACAAAATAAAATTTGATCAAGGGTGGGTTTAATGCCTATGGCATGCTCTGAGAAGTCCTGAGCTTAAACTTCTTCAAGTATTGAAGGCTACATTACCTTATCCTGGTAAAAGATAGATACCTAAGTAAAGCACCTGGCTGGTTGTAAGCAATCATCACCAAACAATGATTTTGTTATTATTGGAATACATACATAATATAATATATACCTACATAATACAAACAATGATTTTATTATTGTTCTAATTTCTAATTCTAATTTTATTTTTTATTTCAATGATTTTATTATTGTTCTAATTTGTTGGAATACATATGTACATAATATAAGTAATACTTTACCAAGCATTTTATATCTATTCTAAGATACATAGGTAGTATGCTAGTATGTACATAGGTATTATGCACTATCAGCAATTTGTATTTATCTCTTTTTGTAATAGGTTGCGTAAAAAAAAGAGAGATAAAATGCCCGGGAGGGATATCAGCACTAGATTTTAGATAGGTACCTAGGTATTATTTTGATGGTTGTAAAGAGCGATCTTATTTTATTACTTTTAGATTTTAAGGAGTCTTTCTCTGTGATTGTTTTCTATTACCTACATTTTTTTTCTTTTTAATAGCCAAGTAATATATAGTTACCTAATTACCTATGTAGGTATCAAGTTTTTACCTATCATTACCTATTAGGTACTTTTTTCTGTCGTACATGCCTCTTTAACTATAAATGAATGCTTATAAAAAATACATTGATACCTGTTCATAATTAGATATGTACAGGGTGTTTATAAAATTTTTCTCAGACCTGGATTTCTCGAGAACTTTTTAGAATAAAGATACAGAATATCAAACCAATGCCCGTCCTTATTATATTTGTTAGTATTTTATTACTTTGGAGGAGGGGATGATTTTTTTTTCCGTAGACTCTCGACCCCGGCTGTTCCTTCTGTTGCACTTGAACTTACACATACCGTAATAAAAAATGTTATCAAAGGCCTTGAAAAACACTGGTATCTCGGTTGTCCTTGGCATTAGGGGGGCAGAGAGAGAGAGAGAGAGTCGGGCCCCCGAAATGTATAGTTACCTGAATAAGTCACTGTAAAAAAACGTAGGTAGTAACTTTGGAGCAAGTTTGAGCTTGGTTCGATTGTACGTGTACCAGATGAGTTATGCGATTTTTGGATTTTTCCGTGTTTTTCGCCATTAGGAGAAGAAAAAAATCTTTTTTAGAGGTCCCTAGGTACCTGTTTTTTTTTTTCATTTCAATTCGTCCCCAACCCAACTTCATTTTTACTTTTTCCCTCATCTCATTTGAGAGGTTTTTCTTTGTATCCCGGGAGGTTTTTTTCAGAGATCCCCTCCTAGACTTGGCAACACCGCACAAAATCAAAGTTAATTTTTTTTTGATTTTTGAAGATTGATTTTTTTTGCTTTTCTTTTCCTAATCCTAAATTTGACATGAAAATTGCTTGATTGCCCATAATAGGTAGCTCAATCTTCAATCTAATCGTAGGTAGATATTATACCTAATTCAGTGGTCTTTCCATATCTTGTGGTCCAGTGAAGACTTTACCAGTGGTTTCAAGTGTATAGTCTCTTTAGAGCCTTTAAAAGGTCCTTGAACGCCTTCTTGAGCAATAACTCGGGCCAAACTTTCATTGTCTTTCGTCCCAGGTCTCTTGTGAAAGTCGTGCGACAAGGTCTTGAAAAACAAATACATGGATCTGCTCTTGTCCTCAAACTCGGAACAAGTTCGTCTATCGTTATCGTTATAGCTGAAAACGAAACTATCAACGTAACTCTTGCTGTATTTCAATTTGGCTCCGTGGATCCGAATCTTAAGGTTGACGAGGAAAAATAAAACTACCACGATGACGAAGGATATGATCTTCCAGTACTCTGTACGGACGGGGCTACGCTCTTTAAATCTAAAGTTGTCTTTTATAAAAACAATATCACAATGGTTTCGAAATGAGCGTTCGGTGGGGAGATTGTCAGTCATGATTGCGTTTGATAAGTTGAAAACTACGATCTAATGTTTAGATAGACCTGCAGCAGGCCTATGCCTATGGCATGGTAGGACTTTCAAGGACAAAACTGGGGAGAGCTCAAAAAGGTCCTGGATCTAATGTGAGGGATGTACGAAACTAGACATGGTGGTCTAGGAAAGATTCTCTGAGAGCTCATAGGTTTCTGAATCCAATGTGAAGGTGTAAGACAGGGAATTGAAACAGGACCTCGTTGTTTGAATCTCCATATTGATTAATTGTAACTGGACCTTCTTCTTTGTTTACTACACTTCCCAATTTTATTTGGGGTCGTCGTAACTCGACTCTGGGAATTTTTTTTTTTTTTTTTTTTTTTTTTTTTATGGTCAGTTTTTGTGCCCAAACATGTTTGAAGGCAGAACCTAAAGACAAAGTTTCTGCCATTGGTCCATGTGTGTGTGTCTTTAAACAAAATATCTTGAAAATGTTAAGAGCTAGATTTGAAAAGGCCACAAATATGAGAAGGATGTAACATGAAACTTTTTGTTGAAGAAAATTTGATAAATTGGTCAATATTGCTAGCCACTGCTTATACATTGGCATTACTCTTCCACTTACCACCAGTTCCGTCTCCTTTGGTGTAATCTCCTCCTTGGATCATGAAATCTTTGATCACACGGTGGAATTTACTGCCCTTGTAGCCTTGGCCTTCTGGTCTCTTGGCTAATTCAATTATGAAAGTAGGTAACGAGATCAACTCAGAAGATTTATAAGGAGAAGACTATCCTTCCACCAATCCACCCACAATGTTACTGGGAGACATATGAAGATCGAACTTATTGCAAGTTGGTGAGTCAGATTTCATCTTGCTTTACTTTTACTGTACATAATTTTTATTTTGGTATTTTACCAAATTCTCGGTTGTCTTCTTGGTGACAGATGAAGGAGATTTAATTGCAACGCCAACCACAGATGACAGAAAATACTCCAGCAGCTTTGTTAAAACAAGTTGGTACCTACTTACCTAATTTGTTTGTGTATTTTCTTTTCCAGATTATTGGAAGAAGTCACAAGTTGTGAGCTCTAGGAGGGGAGGACTGAATGACCAAGCTGCTAAATTTGGTAAGACTTACAAAAATGATTTCCTTTTCATCGGTTTTACCAAACAGACCGATTTCAATTTTGCCCACATTGACTTCACCAATTTGGATTTGGAACCATACCTGTAACAAACAAAAATCACATCAATTGCAATACTTTTTCATTAGGTACCTACCTTTTAAAGGTTCCTCATACATATTGGTAATAGGAAGTAAAAAGATGAGGTTCTAGGTACTCCAGGAAATCTTATAATAGGGTCTACAAGTTCATGTTCAAATGTTTGGTGACTTCTGGGCATACTTGGAGATTGTAAACAGTCTATAAATGAGTGTACTCAGAGGTCAGCAAACATTTCAACATGAACCATAGCCCCAGGTCCAAGAGGGGCAAACTGACACTCTAGTAGACATTTCATTTGTTGGCATGAGTACAAGGTCATCAAGTTCTAACAAGCAGTTACTTAGGTACCTCCAGTTCATTTGATTAACATGGGTACCTACTATCTGCCCAGTGGCCACATACAATCAGTAACAAGCTATTTACTTCTGAGTTGGATGCAATTGATAGGAAGTAAGAATGAAGGTCAATACAAAGAAAAAAGAGAAAAACCTACAAAGTGAAAGTTTAAATGTCTGTAGTTTCATGCTTGTTTGAGAATGCTTGGAGACTGTTCTGGCACTCTCTACAAGCATTCTCAAAGGCAACATGAGATTGTAGATGTGCCTTAATCAAAGCTACCAATGAAATTAATTAAAAGAGAGGCCAATTGTTTTCAGTTTTAACCATTTTCATTATGTAGGTATCATATATTCATAGAAGCTTAACCCATCCTTTAGGACTGTTTGCCTGTACACCTATCCATGGTAGGTATGGTACGGTACCTAACATCTTGCTACATACCTACCCACACACTTTTTTTTCTATTGATTTTAAGGGAGATACATCTGTGGGTATCACCATACCGTTTCAAATGTGTTTATTTGATCTACCCACACACACGAGAGTTAATGAGCTACTCAGGTACCATGTAGTATTATTGTATTGAGAGGATTAGCACAACACCTTACAGAACAGGATATTAAAACAGCAACATTGAGTGCTGGTGTAGCTAGTAAAGATGTTAGACTAATGAGGAAAAAGGACAAAGGTTCATCTAAAGGAGTGGCTTTTGTAGAATTCTACTCAGTAGAAGATGCTCAAAGGCTTCTTATCACTCAAAATGGTGAACTTATGGTTAGAGGTCAATACAGAGCTATCATGCAATATTTTGAAAGCTCTGACTGGTATTGTAAGTGTGGTGTACGTAATTACAAGAAGCGAGAGTCTTGTTTGAAGTGTGGGAACACTGATATCTGTCCTCGTCCAACCAATATTGTCATAATTACTTGTCTGCCTTATGATGTAACAGAAGCTAAACTATTAGAAATTGTCAATAAAAACTGTGACCTTGCAATAAAATGTCTCCGACGGACAAGAGATGGGACCTGTTTCATTGAAGTGAACAATACAACGGATGCCATACAGCTGTACAACACATTAGGTTCTGTGAATTTGAAGGTAGGATTCTATAGACACAAGAATATTCCAAGTACTGGAAGTTCATCCGCTAGTTCTGCAGTTGCAGCAGCTCAGTGGAATAACACTTTAGCTGATGTGCCAAGACTAGCAGAATATAGTGCAAGCTTGTATGCCAAAACACCTGAGGAAAAACAAAAGTTCTTACAATACTACACACAGTACTATGCTAAACTAATAACAGAAGGCAAGTCTGTAGACATTTCTCAGGAAACTCCTGATGGGTCAGGGAATACAAAGTATCCTGCTCCTGATGTTAGCTCATTTCAGTATGATCAAACTTCAGGTTACTATTATGATGCTTTAACAAAACTTTACTATGATGCCAATACTCAGTACTTTTACAACTCCAAGACTAACAACTACCTCTATTGGGACTCCACAAATAGTACTTATTACAATGTACCCAAGACAATTAAGGATGAATCTGTCAAGGAATCAACATCAGGTGTAGAAAATACAGAAGAAAATGTTGAGACTGCAAAGAAACCAGATGACAGAGATAAAGTAAAAGTTGCCAAGCGTGTTGCAAAAGATATGGAAAAGGTTAAATGGCTTTATAGGTTAAAAGAAAAAAAAAAAAAAAAAAAAGGAAGAAGAAGAACAGTGGACAGAGATAACAATTGCCAGTGATGATGAAATACATTATGATTTAATTTAGTTTCAGTACCTATTTACTCAATTAGATTCTAGCATTTATTTTATTGTTTTACTTTCTAGCTATCAATATGATGAAGCTTCGAGAACCATCTGTCCTGATATTCTCAACCAAGAGACAGATCAGGACATGATTATATCCGTATCCTCAGCAAGTCCATACAATTTCAGTTTCTCTCTAGTGACATACCTGTCTCATGATTTTGTTGTAAGGTAAGTGAAAAGTGTGAAAATAAACTATGTCTCTGTTTTGGAAGTACAGCCTATACATGGTTTGTTGTTGTAGCAGCAGTGGGAAAATAAACAATGTCTCTGTTTTGGCAGTCCATTCTTATACATGGTTTGTTGTTGTAGTGGTGTAGTTGCACCAAGGGAGTTGATAGTCTCTACCCACGATCACTTGGCTTGTTCAGAAAATAAACAATGTCTCTGTTTTGGCAGTCCATTCTTATACATGGTTTGTTGTTGTAGTGGTGTAGTTGCACCAAGGGAGTTGATAGCCTCTATCCACGATCACTTGGCTCGTTCGAAACTGCAGTTAACCATCATGAGGACCTGTGCTTTTCCTTTAAGGTTTGACTGCTCTGATCCCTCCTTATAGTCCCACAGCAAGACACTGGTTTGTTCCCTGTTTAAGGTCCCCCCGTTATACATGGTTTAATAAAATCTTCCAACTTAAACTCAGATTGTGGTCCTGGTCATGACGAGTGTTTGAGGGGAAATCCGGCTCAAAGAGTTTTGATAGAGGGATTTGTAACTGCGAAGGTCTTATCATCTTGAAGAGAGAAGGTTGTGCAAATCTACTTAGTGTGCTGACCACTCGACCACGTAGGTTGCACGGTTTCCTTATGACCATTACTGTGTTAAGTACATCTCTTGTCTTTCCTATTTTTCAGGCTATCTGATCAGCGACATCTGATGGCATCTCCATCGGAGCCGATATTCTACAACTTCCAGTTTGATCACATGACTGAGTCAGTTCTCCTCGTTGTAGAATCTAGTGATGAACTCTGTATGACCCTGTCTGTGCAGAATATAAGCTGCCCCGTTGTAGATCTGGAACGCAACGTGCAGTACAGGGGCCAGTGGCAGACTGTTAGCTCAAAAGGTAAAGTTTTCCTTGCCCTTGGGGTCAGTTTAATTTGAAGAAACCATTTACTTCGATTCCTGGTGGGGTCGAAGTTTTTTTGGCTCTGTTGCTTGGAGTGGAATTTTAATTGTGTTAAGCATATTTCAGGGGTCAGTGGCAGACTGTCAGCTCAAAAGGTAAAGTTTTCCTTGCCCTTGGGGTCAGTTTAATTTGAAGAAACCATTTACTAATGAACATTCGTAACGGACGGCACGACAGCAACGGGTTCGATTCCTGGTGGGGTCGAAGTTTTTTCGGCTCTGTTGCTTGGAGTGGAATTTTAATTGTGTTAAGCATATTTAAATGCTTATCACAAACATCGTTCCCCGATTATTTCACCTAGATTAATTTTATGACATGACTTGGATTCGAACCACCAACCTCCAGATCCAAAGTCCAACGCGTTAACAACTGCACCACTGAGGTTGGTTCTGTTGCTTGAAGTGAGCACAATTGAGTAGCTATGTTAATCGTGTGAGTAGCCAGTGGCGGCATCACCAGTGTAAAAAGATTATTGAAAGATGGAAATTGATTGCAAAGGAATTATTGCTGGCTGATAATTATTTTATAATATTTGTTCGCAGGTGGTATGCTGCTGAAAAAGTCAGACTTCCCACTGGGTCTGTTCATAGTGTTCGTAGTCCATTCAGATGACTACGACTGTTCCGGTCACAAGGGCAGCTTTCAGTTCAAAAGGAACAAGGCCATCTCCTTTTCTATCGAGAAAAATATCAGTGATGAAAACTATTTGATCGCATCGCTCGCTCTCCTGTCGATATTTGCCGGGATCTATGTCGTGGCCTTCTTCATTGGAATCAAATGTATACGATGCTGTCCGAGTATGTATATGTAAGCGAAATATTTTGTCACTTTTTTAATAATGATGTTTGCATTTTTCTAAAGGGTGTCCCAATCGATTTTCTTCTTTGACTTGTCTGTTTCCTTCACCTCTAACAGTTAGTCCGATTTTGATGAAATTTTGCATTTCCCCCTCCTTTACAGCGTCTTTGTTTTCTGTATTTCAGCCCGTCTCCGGCTGATATCCTTAGTCCTGAAGAACCTACCGTGAGCACTATTAGTCCTATTGCTGAAATTGCCGTGACCAGAGCATGTACGTACATCAGGGAATTCAATTCCATTCAATTTTTATTGTAATCCCATCAGGATAAAATCCGCCCCGGGCGGGAATCGAACCCGCGGCCTAGCGCTTACGAGGCAGACGCACTACCAACTAAGCTAACTAGGCTGGCTGTCACTTTTTTAATAATGATGTTTGCATTTTTCTAAAGGGTGTCCCAATCGATTTTCTTCTTTGACTTGTCTGTTTCCTTCACCTCTAACAGTTAGTCCGATTTTGATGAAATTTTGCATTTCCCCCCCTTCTTTACAGCGTGTTTATTTTCTGTATTTCAGCCCGTCTCCTGCTGATATCCTTAGTCCTGAAGAACCTACCGTGAGCACTATTAGTCCTATTGCTGAAATTGCCGTGACCAGAGCATGTACGTACATCAGGGAATTCAATTCCATTCAATTTTTATTGTATTGTTAATATTGGGAACAAACGACCTCGGAGTTACCTTCAAAACAGGCATAAGAGGTTTGATAGGGAACTGTAACTGATAGGAGACACGATAGGAGAAAGCCAGCCTTAACAAGAACGAATCTCATCTACATATTTGGGATAACCATCAGGATAAAATCCGCCCCGGGTGGGAATCGATCCCGCGCCCTACCGCTTACAAGCCAGACGCTGTACCTACCAAGCTAACTAGGCTGGCTAAAATTCAAAGTTTACTGAGCAAGGTTCGTATTCGAAGCATTAAAAAAACCGCTTTGGAGTTGATCCCGGTACCTTCTAATTGAAAACCTGTACCTCTTGTGTCCGCAGGGCATTCAATAAAATATTTGTACATTGGATTGGAAACCAGTTTATTTACTTGTTTTATTTTCTGAAGCCAAAATTATTTGTCTTTGATTTCTTTATTGAGGATCAGGAATTCATATTACATAAATGCCTACCTATTTTAAGGAATGTAGTGATTGCAAAATGATGGAGTATCTTGGTATTCCTGAGAATTGAATATGTTAGGTGGAGGGACACATTTTAGGAAGGATTTTCAAATTCGTTTAAAACACTTAAATAGAAAAATAAAATTTTATTTAAAAAAAGTATGAAAATAAAATAGGTCGTAAATGCTAGTGACTCAGTGGAAATCATGGACTATGAATGATCAATTGATGATCATTCTGATAAACGATGGTTTCACATTCAATTAACGAAATGCGCATTAATTTAAATTAAAAGAGAAAAATATAAATAATTGAAATATTGATATCTTTTGCCATTTTCTAGAAGTAGAGATCAAAGTTTAATAAAAAATAATGTATAAAATACTTTAAAAAGACTAATAATTATCTCAACAAAAGTTGAATATGATTATACTGTTCGTGAAAACCTAGGTAGAATAAATTTTCAAAAAATAGGAATTGATAGGTGGTCGAATGGAGTTATTTATTGCAGTAATGTCTAATTGTCTACCCTAGACAAGTGATCAGCTAAATAGAAAGATATCAATATTTTCAACTTTATGGCAAGAGGGAAATCCATGGGATTTAATTAGAAAGCATCATCCTTTTCAACAGAGAATGGCTCTTCGACTGGGGTGTGGCCACAGTCTACAATGGTAACACCTTGTACAGGTCTGTCGCGGCCGTCAGTTTCAGAGGACTCAATTTTCTTGACAATGTCCTGGAACAAAGAAGAGCAGGGTGAAGTTTAGAATAATAGTAAAATCAATTTTATTAGACAGTGACCAGTAGGACGGTCAACACGATGGCAGCAAAGGCACAGGTCTTTTTGTTCACGAACGGCTTCATCTTTCTTCTGATGGCTTGCCACAGCTCAATGATGAAATGATTAGTGTAGTGCTCGCTCTAGGCTTTGTTATCTCGTCATCAAAAAACAGCGATAAGGTGATGAGATGGCCTGCCAACAAATGAACAAATCACAATAACTCCGGAAGTGAGAAATCTAAACAACCGAGGGTCGAAAGTCGAATCGGCGAGCCCTATGTTCTATTGTTCTCTGATTGTTACTTTTTAAGGAATGAACGCGGCCATCAGCAAAATCAGAATGACCTTGTGTCCGCAGGGCATTCAAGTGATTCCTCTCTAGATGAGACAGACATTGACTTCCTACATGATCGAGATAACGACAAGGATGTGTTCAGGTAAGAGTCGTGAACCCGGGTCTCTCGATTAAAAGTCGAGCTAAGCTTATACGAAGATTTGAGGCTTACAAAAATTTTGGAGTCCGTTTGAACCCTTTTTCAGCTTGACCCATTTTTTTTTTTTCTTAAAGGCTTTATGGCAGGATGACTTTAATAATGTCCGACACATATTCCTCAATTTTTGGTTTCATTTTACATGTTTTATGTTTTCATCTAAGCAATTTATGTTTGTACAATATGGAACAATAAATAAAAATACAAATAGACAATTTTCATAATTTCCGACACATTTGTTCCTCTTCTTCCCTCAGAACCAAAACGTTCCTGTTCGTGAGTGACCTGTCCAGAAAGGAGCACCGCGTATTGAGTGCCAAAGCTCAGCTCTACTTCTGGAACTTGATCACCGTGGCTATATTCTACTCCTTGCCTGTTGTTCAGCTGGTACTTACCTATCAAAAGGTAAGTTGGCAGAAGGCACCTTTCTTTACTGTTGCTGATTTATTCAGCTGGTGTAGTGCTTGTTGTTGACTAAGTGGCACCCCGACAGATCCGCAAATCCGGCAGAAGGCAAAAGGCAACTGTATGAGGTCTTTATAAGAAAAGCCAATATTACATGCTTTTATTTGACTTGAGATCTCCGTTTGTATGCACCTATCGGTCAAATCTTGCAACTAACTTTTTGAGTCACTTTTAATTGACTTGAAACTTTTTCGGCATGTTTGATACAGGGATTTGTAACAGAGAAGATCTTATCGTCTTAAAATCGATGAGAGAAGGAGGGCAACAGTGCAACAGATAAGGTTCATTCTCGGAACGGCTAGCTTTCTCTTATCCTGTCTTCCTTCTGCTTTCGCTTTCGGGACGATTAGACCTTAAAACAGTTATAGTTAGTTCTCTGTATGGAGCCTTTTTTAAAAAATATCTTTTTTTTTCAGGTTCTGAATGATTCGGGTAATGAAGACATGTGCTATTACAACTACCTGTGCTCACACCCCTTCTGGAACCTCAGTGATATCAACCATATATTTTCCAACATTGGCTACGTGTTCCTTGGGTTCCTGTTTATTCTCATTACTGTCAATAGAGAGCGCGCTTCCCTACCCAATAATAAGGTGAGTTATAATATCATATTTATCATATGCTGAAATACACTTTTGGGATTCGCTGCAGGCAACTGGAAAACTTCTAGCCGGTTTTGAAAAAGTTTTGCTCGTAGTTTTATAAAGCTCAGAGATAGGAAGTTAAAAGGGTCGAGTGATTTGGGATTTGAAAGATTTCACATGCCTTCAGGCACACTCCATTTCTCAAGGGTTCTGGACACTCTACACTAGTCTAGACTCTAGATTTACTTTGCTCTTGGGATCAATTTAATTTGGAGAAACCCATTTAATTCAGGTACTTAAAAATACATGAATATTGAAAGCTAAGGATGGTTTCAAAGATTTTCCATTTTCCTGACTGAAAGAAAACTCCACTGTCTCTCTCTCTCCCCCCACTGTCTCTCTCTCTCTCTCTCTCCCTCTCTCTCTCTCTCTCTCTCTCTCCGTCTCTCTCTCCTCCTAATACCTCTCTTGTGTTGTTTTTTCTGTATGATGGGCTCTTCAAATCAGTCATTAAGTCTCAAACCCGAGTCTTTAAGTACATATCTTATACGATTTTCTCATACCATGGTACCTTGTAGAGGTTTTCTCATAAAAGAGTATTTAGAGAGGTACCTACATACGTACTCTGAAGGTACTCTCGTAATTGATGCACGTACCATAGATCGCGTGCGATTTTTCCTAAGTAAGGGTTAGAGCTATGTACATATTACCCACATATGTCAATATGTAATATGTATGTACCTTTGTACGTACATCATTATAATAAGGTTCCTGAGCTATGCATCATTTCATAAGTACCTACCTAGTATAGGTACGTTGATTGTACATTTACGAGGAAACAAGCTGGGCCCGTCCCTCTGGGAATTTTTTAGCCCGTAGTTTATTCGATCGTGATTAGAGAAAATCAGTACCTATGTACCTACCTAATTTGTTTAATATTCAGTTTATTATTATTCTTGATTTGATTTTTTGATTTTACTTTCATCATGTGATGATTTAAAATCAAGACTAGAGGGAGAACGGGCTCTAGTCTTGATCGTGAGTTTCATCCGATTTTTTTCCGAATGTCCTGTAGGCAATGTAATTTAAATGAGAGTGTTCCTACTACACACGACACGATTTTTTCCCGAACGACAAGTAGGAACGGGCTCTAAGACCATCTTAACAGTGATATATTGCCATATTGTCCCCGATATTCGATGTGTTATAATAAGGAATCAAACATTGTGTTAAGGAAATGTAAAAAAAGAGAAAATCATGCTTGAAATGAATGCCGTGGACCTGAGCTGTTTCCTCCTCAGTCGGTACATAATTTAGCTATTGTACTAAAGTTTTAGACGAGGAGGATTCAGCTCTAAGTACATCATTACTGTGATGGAATGACCAAAGATGTAAACATATACATAAATACATGTGTATATTGCATATATATAAAAAAAACGAGTACCTATGTACCTACCTAATTTGTTTAATATTCAGTTTATTATTATTCTTGATTTGATTTTTTGATTTTACTTTCATCATGTGATGATTTAAAATCAAGACTAGAGGGAGAACGGGCTCTAGTCTTGATCGTGAGTTTCATCCGATAATTGATTTCTTTTTTTCATCTTGTTGCTCTCTTGTTTCCAGACACAAGTTTCATGTACGTGATCGCTATGCTGTCTCTATTGAAGATCTACCAGTCTCGTCATCCCGACATCAATGCCACAGCCTACTCCACATTTGTCGCCCTGGCGTTTGTTATCTTCGTCGGTATGGTTGGCGTTCTGGATGAGACGTTTAACTTCTATGTGATCTTCACAGTCATTCATGTGTTGGTGTGCATGGTGCTTTCCGCCCAGATCTACTATATGGGACGCTGGAAACTGGGTAAGTATTGAGGGTTAGGTAGCATACAAAATTGAATGGGAGTTCTGGACGAGACGTTTTACTTCTTTGTGTAGCAATGGGGATTTTTACATCTTTTGAGGTATCTTTTCATTGGATCTTTTTTCTTTCAATTTTTGATTATTTCCTACTTTCCTACGATTAGGTAGCTTGCAAAAAAGACCTTCATATATGAGCGAATTCGTTGGGTATCTTAATGGGTATGGTCGGGATTCAACATTGCATATATATAAAAAAAACGAAATCATCGTGTTAACGAGTCCTTGTGGCCAGTACGAATCCTAATAATTGACATCCTCATGACTTCATAGCTTCATACATCATATTTACCTTGAACTCTGATAATGTGTTCAGTCAATCAAATCAAGAATAATAATAAACTGAATATTAAACAAATTAGGTAGGTACATAGGTACTGATTTTCTTAAATCACGATCGAATAAAGTACGGGCTAAAAAATTCCCGGAGGGACGGGCCCAGCTTGTTTTTTTTTTATTTTTTTAGAAATCAACCAATCAGATGGCTTAATTCAAAAGTTCACCTCAAACCGAATTTTAACTCACTTTGTGGAACCGGCCACAATTGTGCCTAAAAGCCACATAAACAAAAATAATCGACATATAGGTATCTGTGTATAAATAAATTCTCTGTTTATAGAAATATATTTTATGTATAAAATTTATTTACTATATCAGTCTTATAACATAAAAAACTATGTACAAAATATCAATACCATACGAGCAGTTGAAGTTCAGTTTTACTACGAACTTTTTTGATCTATTCTCTGGCGAAAGTGGCAAAAAAAACTCGAAATATTTTCTTGAGTTTCTTTGAAAAAATGTCATAAAGTAAGCCGGGAAAAGAGTTTTCATAATATGCAGCAACTAAACCCTAGGGAAACTACTTACAAAACCGTCTTTGTACATGGCACTATCAAAGCATTTCTCGAGATCCTCTCCCTATGAAGTGCCAATTTCTTGTATCGTGAGAATGGACATACGGCTTGATTCCCCCGATTGCAAACCGTATGTCTCCCGTGTATCCGAGAATGGGTCTGTAGACTCTGTAGCCGTACAGCCCCGTCCTATTTCCCCGTATTGCAAGCCGTATAGCCCCCGAGATCCTCTCCCTATGAAGTGCCAATTTCTTGTATCGTGAGAATGGACATACGGCTTGATTCCCCCGATTGCAAACCGTATGTCTCCCATGTATCCGAGAATGGGTCTGTAGACTCTGTAGCCGTACAGCCCCGTCCTATTTCCCCGTATTGCAAGCTGTATAGCCCCCAGGCCCGATACAAGACGCGAAGCCCATGACCCTGGGAATAACGTTCTGTTGGAATACGCCAGACAGGAGGTGGGACCAGGGCCCGACGCTGTAAACGGGCACATCCTCCCCTCCATGACTCTCAGAGTTGGACACGAAGTTGGCGGGGTACTTGTAGTTTTTGTATTCTGGAAAATGAGATGGAGGTGAATAGGAATGATTAGAATATTAGGCTTTGCATTTTGGAACATGGACATAATAAACAACGAACAACAATGTAAACATGAGACCCTTTTCACTCAAGAGTGAAGACTTTCATTTCAAATAAATCTTTGAATGAGACAAATAATTTAATAGGTCAGAGAGTTCTAACTTCTTGTATGGGCGATGATCCAGTTAAGTATTTCTTCTGAGTATCACAGCATTGCTAAGTCCCTCCTGTCCTATTTTTGATTCTATCGAATTTCTTGTCAGTTACACCCGTAATGCCGTCACTGGTTGGTGTTCAAGGACCATTCGGAAACAGATTGGAGAGTCGAAACAGATGAGTCTAGAGGTGAAGGACTACTGTGCACGGTACACGACAGATGTGATAGGATCCACAGCATTCGGTATCGAAATAAACTCCTTGGAAAACCCAGACTCAGAATTCCGGCAAGTCAGTCTACTTTTCATGAAACCATCCGTTCTTCAGATGATGAAAGCGGTATTATCTGAGCTGATACCTGTGATCAAATATCTCAATGTAAAGATTTTTGACCCACGGATCTCTCAATTTTTCTCGAATCTGGTTAAGACTAATCTATCATACCGAGAGAAGAATAATATCAAGAGAGATGACTTCCTCAATATCATGATGCAACTGCAGATAGCTCAAAGAGGCAATGATGACGCCTAAGCTCATGGTGACAGATCCAGAGCTGTACAAATATATTCTTATCAAGGACTTTGACCATTTTGTGGACCGTGGCATGGGCGAGTTAGATGCGAAACGAGATCCGATAGCGGGACATCTGTTCCTTAGTAAGGGCGAGTATTGGAAGAGACTCAGAAACAAGCTATCACCAACCTTCACTTCCGGCAAAATCAAGTACATGTTTCCACTGATAAAGAAATGTAGCGATCAACTTATTACGACCATTCGGAAACAGATTGGAGAGTCGAAACAGATGAGTCTAGAGGTGAAGGACTACTGTGCACGGTACACGACAGATGTGATAGGAACCACAGCATTCGGTATCGAAATAAACTCCTTGGAAAACCCAGACTCAGAATTCCGGCAAGTCAGTCTACTTGTCATGAAACCATCCGTTCTTCAGATGTTGAAAGCGGTATTATCTGAGCTGATACCTCTGATCAAATATCTCAATTTAAAGATTTTTGACCCACGGATCTCTCAATTCTTTTCGAATCTGGTTAAGACTAATCTATCATACCGAGAGAAGAATAATATCAAGAGAGATGACTTCCTCAACATCATGATGCAACTACAGATAGCTCAAAGAGGCAAAACACTTAGTCCTGATGACGTGGGTAAGTCATTACTCAACTTTTGTCGGCGTCAACTCCTGTCCCCTATTACCTTTCAGAATTTAGTCCAACGAATAGGTGGGTAAGTCATTACTCAACTTTTGTCGGCGTCAACTCCTGTCCCCTATTACCTTTCAGAATTTAGTCCAACGAATAGAAAAAAAAAACTTCTCAAGTAATGGATTATGTTCTATAAATGTATTTTTTTTCTTTTTCAGAAATGACAGATGACGTCATCACAGCGCAGAGTTTTGTTTTCTTCTTCGGGGGATATGAAACCTCGTCCTCCGTACTGACGTTCTGTTTGTATGAACTGGCGCGAAACCCGGATATTCAAAGTAAACTGCGGCAAGAAATTATGGCCACGAAGAAAAAAGAGGGTGAACTTACGTATGAGATTTGTCACAAGATGAGCTACCTGGATAAGGTTACCAAAGGTTAGTTAGGTTTTCTTCTTCGGGGGATATGAAACCTCGTCCTCCGTACTGACGTTCTGTTTGTATGAACTGGCGCGAAACCCGGATATTCAAAGTACACTGCGGCAAGAAATTATGGCCACGAAGAAAGAAGAGGGTGAACTTACGTATGAGATTTGTCACAAGATGAGCTACCTGGATAAGGTTACCAAAGGTTAGAAGCTTATTCACTTTTTAAAAATAAAATTAAGCTACCCATATTAGTATGTCTTCTGGACCGTACGCAAAAAGCACACTCCAAGGCCCAGGTGTAGGGGAAAACGGCCCTAAAGTCTGGGTAAGCTTTACCGAATGACTTCTACACTGTGGAGCCTAGTTAGAATATATTGGGGAAAAGGACCGTCCAAAAACGTCCTGTACCAGAGCGTATATTGTCTTTGAGTAATGAGTACCCATGATTTTCGTGTGTAGAGTCATTTACATTTTCCATTTGATTCTTTTCATTTTCAGAAGCTCTGAGGATGTACCCATCATTGCCTCAATTAGTCCTGTACCAGAGCGTATATTGTCTTTGAGTAATGAGTACCCATGATTTTCGTGTGTAGAGTCATTTACATTTTCCATTTGATTCTTATTTTCAGAAGCTCTGAGGATGTACCCATCATTGCCTCAATTGGACCGGATATCCGTCAAGAAATACAAGCTGCCCAACACAGACCTTACGTTAGACGTTGGGACCAAAATTTCTATCCCTACATTTGCCATTCACTATGACCCAGAATACTATCCTGATCCAGAGAAATTTGACCCGGAGAGATTTTCGCCCGAAAATATCGAATCCCGGCCCCACTATACTTACTTACCTTTCGGAGATGGTCCACGAAATTGCATTGGTAAGATATTGTGATTTAAAGTGGGTCGCAAACGACCTAGTGGGAATAATTGGGTTAAGCAGGTATGTAGAGTTTCCTCCGTTTTCGTTATCAAACAATTGATTTTGAACTTACCTCGCAAACGACCTAGTGGGAATAATTGGGTTAAGCAGGTATGTAGAGTTTCCTCCGTTTTCGTTATCAAACAATTGATTTTGAACTTGATACTCGTATGAATTTCTTTTACCTGGTCAGACTAATTAAATGTTCAGGCTCTCTTTCGTATTAGGCCATCAAGTTTTTGTTGATCCCAGGTTTCTTCCTAGGATCCTATGGGTACGAGGAGAGGCACAATATTCCCCATTACCCATTTGTGTTGAAGCAGAACAAATTTATAAAAGGCGTTGGATCAGCATAGATGCATCCGTTCAGATATGAAGTCGTGAAATAAAACTATGTCCATTATGAATCACAAAATCTTCTTGATTTGCTTCAGCATTAAATGTCTGTATTTAGTGCAATCTTTACAAATTTATAAAAGGCGTTGGATCAGCATAGATGCATCCGTTCAGATATGAAGTCGTGAAATAAAACTATGTCCATTATGAATCACATAATCTTCTTGCTTTGCTTCAGCATTAGATGTCTGTATTTAGTGCAATCTTGCTAACTAACATAGGCGATGGATTGATAATGTCATCAATGATCTTCAGACTATGAAAATCCGAGGATGGTGTTCTCTTGCCAAGGCCCACATCGGGCTGTAGTGTCGTTTGGTAAGGTAAGGTAACTAACATAGGCCCTTCTTCCTGAGAACGATTGAAATGTCTGTGTGTGGAGTAAGTTCTGTTACAAACTGTCAAAAGGTACAATTCTAGTGTGATATGCGCTGAGATAGCGAGAGGTTACGGCCAGGTTAGATCAGGTCTACCTGATGGTGTGTGTGTTCATCAGGTATTAGATAGACCTGACAGACGGACCTTTTCAGCCGTACCTGTCAGGTATACCTGATAGTGAGTGGCTATCCTTAGAAACGTAACTATCGATAACCTTTGTTCGAAACCATTCTCAACTTCTTTTCTTTCACCGTTGAAACCTGACTGTTTCTATTTTACGTTCAACACTTTCCCCGGGGCTCGAACTCAGTACTGTCTACTTACGTTCAACTTGTTCCCAGGGGACCGTGTGATGAGCTGACTCGCAATATCTTCACACTCCCTCGGATCCAGCTTTGCCTTGAGCACATGCTTGTCGCTTTCCCACTCTCGGTTTGCCGTATGGGCATACAGAGCTGCAGGTGTCGCATGCGTCACACGGGTCGTAGTGACCAGTCCGGTTGATTTGTCGCAGTCCTGAGCCCAGTCCGCAATCGTATCCACGTGGTTGGATTCGTTTCGCATCGCTTCGCAATCGTTGCGTGTTACGAGACCGGACACACCCAACGTACCTGTGGAGGGAGGGACATTTTAGGTTTGGTGATAAGACCGACAATTCGTCCACCGGTTACACATAAAGGGTGTCCCAATAAGAACGCAAGATTTCATTTTTTTAATAAAGTATTAGCTCTGGCAATTTCAGTGTGCTTTTAGCCTTATGAGGAGAATTGAAGTAGTCAATGTTATAATTTGGTCTCACGCAAAAGTTATATTCTGCTCTAAAGGAAACAGTGTGTGTACAGAACCTATTTGGACTGGAATAAGGTCTTACCATAGTTTGCTTTCACTCCTGACAGATAGGCCGTAGCTGTACAGGCGGAATCGGCAACTTGTTTGTCAATGCAGTAGGTCTGAAATGATTAAAGAAAGAATTGCATTGAAAAAGTCTGAAAAATCAATGAAATTTAGAGATTGTTCAATTAGATTTCAACTTGAATATATCTAGTCATAGCCCCATGGATCCACAATCTAGTTTGACGGCTGAAGTTTCTATTATTATGAAATTTTCTAGTAGTACTTTTCTTATTACTATGAATTCAGCCATCTTCGTTTTTACTCTCTGAGTAAAAGATTAAGTTCATAAGGTGTGTTCACGTCTTTAGTTGATCTCGATCGACGGCGTGGACTATGTGTGGGACACACCTTTATGGCGAACTATGTTGCGAAGAACGTAATTTTTTAGGTTTTTTCCAGTAAAGGTGCTTTAACTATGCGTTAAATCAATGTTAGCGCCAAACACCTACCTTCGACAGTCCGGTGCTTGGGAAATTCTCAAAAGCTCAGTTTGTGCCTCTTCGCCCGAATTTCCTTTCTGCTGTCCGTCGTAGATTCGGGCAGCCAGTATCGTGGCCAAAGACATTACCATCCTCCCAGGAAGAGGATTACGTTTCTTGCCTTCTTCTCGTTGAAGTTTCCTTTCGAGCAAACCTTTCAGCGCACTGGTCACCCTTGTTCATACCAGAAGAATTGAATTCTGAAACGAACATTCATAGTCAAAAGCGTGCTAGTCCCCAGGATAAGGCAGTATTATTTGTTTGTACATTTACCCGATATCCGAATCATTTGAATTCGTCCAAATATTCGACTTGGACCGGGAATCGGAACCGGTACCCTCGCTGGACGAGGAAGGCCAACGGTATCAACAGTTAATAAATAAAAAAAATAACCTTTACCTCTCTCATCTAGGGTCTCAAGATCTGCCTTGGTGTTGGTTGGTTGTTTTTTCTTGTTGTTACGGTTTTTGTCAATGACTGCTTCAGGCCTTCTTCTGGTAGTTGTTGGAATACTTGGAGTTGTGCTGGGAGTGGTACTTTCGTTGTTCTCGCTGTCATCTCTAGTATCGTTTTCACTATCATCACTTTCAACAGTAACACCTTCATCTTCAATATCATTTCTGATAGTGGTAGTGATAGTCTCTTCAATCTTTTCATCTTCGTCATCGTCTTCGTTTTTACTGTCAAATTTACTGCTGCCTCTAATTCTGTTCAAATTGAATTCTACTTGGGTAATTCCATTCTGTGCACTCGGTCTCACTGTGGTTGGTACAGCAGTTGTGCTTGTGCTATTGCTCTTTATGTTGCCTCTTTTCTTTCCGTTTGTGCCTTCAGTTTTGTTACCGCTTCTGGTTTTTCTGTGCACTCGGTCTCACTGTGGTTGGTACAGCAGTTGTGCTTGTGCTATTGCTCTTTATGTTGCCTCTTTTCTTTCCGTTTGTGCTTTCAGTTTTGTTACCGCTTCTGGTTCTGTTATTTCGCGCAATGACAGTGGTGAACTCATCATCGCCTATTTTGACATTGGTTTTGCTAATCGTGTTCTTTGTTACATTGCTGATCACCTGGGTGAGTTGGTTTTTCAACTGGTCATCTCTTAAAATTTCAATAAAAAGATTTTCAATGATCAATTTCTCTCGCTCATTTTTGGATGTGTTCTTTGGGATTTCGTTAATAATGTCAGCCATGTATTCAGCTATGTGGGTGGGGACTGGGAGATCCAATTTGGTTTGGTTTGCCAATGATCAATTTCTCTCGCTCATTTTTGGATGTGTTCTTTGGGATTTCGTTAATAATGTCAGCCATGTATTCAGCTATGTGGGTGGGAACTGGGAGATCCAATTTGGTTTGGTTTGTATTCTCTTCTTTCCGGTTGACTTTCTTCTGAGCTTTAGCACGCTTCGTGGCATTTTCAAATCTTATTAATGTTAAATCTCCGTTTGGAGAAAACTCAGGAACTATAATCGGCCTTGACCATTTGGTTTCAAGTTGAACAACATTCTTGGAATCTGAAATCAGAAAAAAGGTGTTTACAATTCTAGGTACCTATATAGGTATGAAGGACATGTAGGTACTGTTAGTAACATAAATAATCTTCTGAGTTATTTTTCCAAAATCGATATCACTACTTCGCATACTTGTAGGTAGGGCGAAAACTAACTCGGCCCATTATGACAACCTATGATCCAAGTGGTTTGTTCAACGTGTTTAGTTTTTACGATTTTACGTAATGCGATGGTAATCGCAACATGGATGCTATTATAACATAATTTATTATTCCCTATGACCCTCCAGGCTTCCAGCCTGGTCTTGCCCTTAAATATTATACGGTGGTAATAATTAATCAATGCATTCATCAATAATTTTATTACCACCTCATTAACAATCATTGTTGTCAATCACCTAGTCCTAAATATCTCCAACCGAGTAGGTACGAGTACGTAGGTAGGTAGGTAGGTCGTAGAGTCCTACTGGAAATCATCAGAGATCATTAGGAAGTAGGTATTTATTTTACTGGATGTAACAATCAAACAATCAATCGTCAATTTTTAACCTTCCATAAATTTAATATGAGGATCACTCGACGATAGTAAAGTAAAGATCATGGAAATTGACGGAATCCTGTATGCTGCTCTGGCGCTAGGCACTACGCTAGTTGCTCGTAGACATCACCCAAAATTTTGGTCTCAGCCAGAGAACGAAAGATGAACTGAAAGTGATTAATCCTCAGAACTCACCGGAAAGTTTTGTTCTTTACCCATTCTTTCGTAGTGCTTCTTTAGCCCCTAGAAGCCTTGTTGGTCTTGTTTATCTACACGTACCATATTTTCATGATGAGCGTGATCGATTCTCCCTCCTTCAACAAGCAAAAAGTAGCCTTCCGGATTCTTGTCCAAGATTTCGATAGCAACTTGAGTCATTTCAGAGAGGGAAGGCTGTTTGGTTGGGTCGGCATCCAAAGCATAGTCCAAATGGTCAGAGGAGAACAGACCTGTGTACAAAATCGTTTGTTATGGTGTGTCCACACATAGTCCACCGGCCGTCGATCGATGTCGACTGAACCGTCCACACTGCCTTGACAATAGTTTCAGCTCATCGATCGAAGGCCGATCTACTATGTTTGGACACACCTTTATACATATGTAGGATACTCGTATGAATTTCTTTTACATGGTCAGACTGATTAAATGTTCAGGCTCTCTTTTGTATAAGGCCATCAACTTTTTGTTGATCCTAGGTTTCTTCCTAGGATCCTTGACCTGTGTACAAAATCGTTTGTTATGGTGTGTCCACACATAGTCCACCGGCCGTCGATCGATGTCTACTGAACCGTCCACACTGCCTTGACAATAGTTTCAGCTCATCGATCGAAAGCCGATCTACTATGTTTGGACACACCTTTATACATATGTAGGATACTCGTATGAATTTCTTTTACCTGGTCAGACTAATTAAATGTTCAGGCTCTCTTTCGTATTAGGCCATCAAGTTTTTGTTGATCCTAGGTTTCTTTCTAGGATCCTAGGAGCTGTTAAGTTATTTTTTATGTTACGTTAAAACCCATAAAATACACGAGACCTTGTTTCGACTGCTGGGGTAAAGGGATTTTCTAGTCTCATTCGAGCAGGATGAAGAAGGCATATTCTATGTTTATTTAAGGGGGATTTCGGTTGAGATATTGTATTTCTAGGATCCTAGGAGCTGTTAAGTTATGTTTTATGTTACGTTAAAACCCATAAAATACACGAGACCTTGTTTCGATTGCTGGGGTAAAGGGATTTTCTAGTCTCATTCGAGCAGGATGAAGAAGGCATATTCTATTCTATTCTATGTTTATTTAAGGGGGATTTCGGTTGAGATATTGTATTTCCAAGACTAGCCACAAATGAGGGTAGCACAACTGATTTCTAATTTCGAGTTCAGTATTGATTCAGCCAATGCAACATTTGAATACCTGAAGGGAAGTCTACTCCTGCAAACTGAGAAACCTTTGTTTTTGAATGTAAAACCCTTGGAATTATGAACAATAAGAACATCTATGTGAACACCAAATGAGGGGCTCTAGAAAAAGGACTCAGATCGATGTTTGTTCTTTTCCCAGAAAAACTTTTTGCGCGTTATCCTTCGAAGTCCCTCTCCCTCTTCCTAGCCTTTTCCTGCTTAAATAGGGTCGGCGTTTCTTGTCAGTCCCTTCCAGGCAGCCCAGGGCGGTCCTATCCTTCAAAGTGTTTCGAAGTCCCTCTCCCTCTTCCTAGCCTTTTCCTGCTTAAATAGGTTCGGTGTTTCTTGTCAGTCCCTTCCAGGCAGCCCAGGGCGGCCCTATCCTTCAAAGTGCTTGGAATTATGAACAATAAGAACATCTATGAACGAATGTTTAAAACCTAGATACCTAAACTCTCGGATTTTGCAATCTGGTTGGCTGAAATTTTCGATTTTTAGCCCGTCCTTCCTTTATTATTACTACAGTAATAAAAAAAGGTATAGTGGACGGGCTATTGTATTCGCTTCGGTGTCAGTCTGTCTGTCACTCTGTCAGTCTGTCCCCATAGAAGGACTTATCCAAACCTAGTCGACCTAAATATCAAATTAAAGGTCTTTTTACCAGGAACACGAAAGTGGTGATGAAAATTTTGTCCAGAAAACCATTAAGCTAAAAAAACGGTTTTGGGTGGCTTTCTTCTATCCTGTCTTCCTTCTCTCTTCGATTTCGGGACGATAAGACCATAGCAGTTAAAGTTCCCTCTGTCAAACCTCTTAATGTTCTCGAATGCAGTCTGATCAGATTTTGAGAACGGAGAAAGGTTGTATGGATCTTAGAGCTTCTTCTTCCCATGCCGCGGTAATTATTAGCCATATTACGATCAGAAATATCAGAATGGACTGAAATCACAGTTTCTGCGTTCAGAGGAGACGATGCAAACTGGGAAGGTAAACAAAAGTTCTTGTCTTTGGGATTAATGTTCTCGAATGCAGTCTGATCAGATTTTGAGAACGGATAAAGGTTGTATGGATCTTAGAGCTTCTTCTTCCCATGCCGCGGTAATTATTAGCCATATTACGATCAGAAATATCACAGAATGGACTGAAATCGAGAGTGTGTGTCGGTCTATTAAAAATTTAATTGATAAAATTTGCATAATTCTTTCGAAACTCTTTATCAGAATATATAAAGCTCAGTCAAGCACAACGAAGATGTTGAAATCGAAAGTTGGAGTTATCTAATCTGGACTCCAATAGCTTTAGGATTAGGAAATCAGTTTGAATAGTCAAGTACACTTTCATTGGAGTTATCTAATCTGGACTCCAATAGCTTTAGGATTAGGAAATCAGTTTGAATAGTCAAGTACACTTTCATAAGATATTTTTTTTTTATCTAATGTTTCTAAGGAACTGTAAAGGCCAATAAATAGATGGGTGACTTAAACATTATATTGGGAATAAAGGGAGAACGGGCTCTAGTCTTGATTTTAAATTACAGCACTCATGAGAAGCTGTGGTCTTGAGAAACCTAGTGATTCTAAAAACCTATGGGTACGGCAGTGCATCAGCCAAGTTTTCATGTCATGTTTTATCCCAAACAGATAAGGTTCGATCTTAGCTGGCTTTCCCTGTCCTGTCTTCCTTCGCTCTTTCGGACCGATAAGTCCTTGCCAGTTACAGCTCCCTCTCTATCCAATTCTTTCTCTCTCTCTCTCCCTCCCCTCTCTCTCTCTCTCTAAAAAAGTCTTATTTATCAGAGCGCAGTCGGATCACCTAGCTCTGGCCATCATTCAATCTCAGGGTCTCCATGAACTTATCACCGCCCTCAACAATGAAACCAGCGAGGCCACACTAGGTGCCATCATCTGGACCATAGAAGAGCGCAGTCGGATCACCTGGCTCTGGCCATCATCCAATCTCAGGGTCTCCATGAACTTATCACCGCCCTCAACAATGAAACCAGCGAAGCCACACTAGGTGCCATCATCTGGACCATAGAGCAGTTAACCAAACATTCCGCCCAACACGTCAACTATTTGAACGACACCAATGTGTTTGCCAAGCTGCTAAGGATCTACATTTCGGCTGATAGCTGTCCGGAGATGAAGTCCCGCTGTTTGGCAACCCTGCTTAGTACGGTCAACAAGTGTCTCAATATTCAAGACATAGGTATGACGAGACGTCTTGATTTCTAAAGGTGTGTCCATACAGTCGACCGGCCGTCGATTGACGTCGACTGAACCGTTCACACTGCCTCGATAACATAGATTCATCTCGTCGATCGATGACCGGTTGACTATGTTTGGACACACCTTCACGGCGAAAGAAAAGATTTGTGGTTGCGTGAAAGAGCTCCTTCACCCTTCCATTTAAAAGGGAAACTTGATTTTGTTTGTTTGTTTGATAGGGGGACCTGGAACCGAAGGGTAGGAAGACAGGAGAAAGCCAGCCATTCCGGGAACGAACATCATCCGTTCAGGATAAAATCCGCCCCGGGCTGGAATTGAACCCGCGGCTTAACGCTCACAACTCTTACAAGGCAGACGCGCTACCAACCAAGTTAACTAGACTGGTGTCATTTTCATTTGTAGATCTCTTGCTGTGTGAATAATGTTATTAATTTTTTATGCCGCTAAAGGGACTCAAACCCCGGAATTCCGGATTCCGAACTAGTTTCTTTACACATTGTCATTTTCATTTGTAGATCTCCTGCTATACGAATGACGTGACATTCAGTATTAATTTTTTATGCCACCACAGGAACTCAAACCCCGGAACTCCGGGTTGCAAATCAGTGGCGTATCATTTTGTCTCTTCTAATATTACTAGCCACAATGTGGTGCGAGGTTTCATTCTCATCTCCGTGTATAGTGAGTTTGGTGCGACGTTCCACTTCTAGGACATGTATTTCTCCATCATCACAAGTTATCATGAGGTTAAATCTGAATATTAAACAAATTAGGTAGGTACATAGGTACTGATTTTCTTTAATCACGATCGAATAAACTAGGGGCTAAAAAATTCGCGGAGGGACGGACCCAGCTTGTTTTATTTTTTAGAAATCAACCAATCAGATGGCTTAATTCAAAAGTGCACCTCAAACCGAATTTTAACTCACTTTGTGGAACCGGCCATAATTGTGCCCAAAAGCCACATAAACAAAAATAATCGACATATAGGTATCTGTGTATAAATAAATTCTTTGTTTATAGAAATATATTTTATGTATAAAATTTATTTACAGTATCAGTCTTATAACATAAGTGTGTGTACAGAACCTATTTGGACTGGAATAAGGTCTTACCATAGTTTGCTTTCACTCCTGACAGATAGGCCGTAGCTGTACAGGCGGAATCGGCAACTTGTTTGTCAATGCAGTAGGTCTGAAATGATTAAAGAAAGAATTGCATTTAAAAAGTCTGAAAAATCAATGAAATTAGAGATTGTTCAATTAGATTTCAACTTGAATATATCTAGCCCATGAGCCCATGGATCACAATCTAGTTTGACGGCTGAAGTTTCTTATTATGAATTTTCTTAGTACCGGAATCGGCAACTTGTTTGTCAATGCAGTAGGTCTGAAATGATTAAAGAAAGAATTGCATTGAAAAAGTCTGAAAAATCAATGAAATGAGAGATTGTTCAATTAGATTTCAACTTGAATATATCTAGCCCATGGATCACAATCTAGTTTGACGGCTGAAGTTTCTTATTATTATGAATTTTCTTAGTACTTTTCTTATTCTATGATTTTTCTTATTACTATGAATTCAGCCCATCTTCGTTTTTACTCTCTGAGTAAAAGTTAAGTTCATAAGGTGTGTTCACTCTTAGTTGATCTCGATCGACGGCCGTTGACTATGTGTGGACACACCTTTATGTGTGGCGAACTATGTTGAAGAAACGTAGGTATTTTTTAGTTTGAGTAAAATCCTTAAGAGTTGGTTAGCTTTGTAAATTGAAAGTTAGAAGTGGTAAAAGATTTCAAGACAGGAAGGACAGGTTTAACAAATCACAACCAACAATTACCTTTGCTTCCGCCAGCACAGCGGGAACACGGTTTCGTAAACTTACTCAAATTGTCCTTGCTAAAATCATATCGCTTGACGTCTTTCTTCTTGCTGCTAGGTCCGTTGGCATAGCTGAGAGTTGTGTAGGGGGATTGGTCTACGTCGCTAATTCCGGCCAGGCCCAGAATGTCGTTCCCTCGGGTGGGGTAGCCGTTGATCGTCATGGTGTGGGAGTGGTCGGCCGTGACCACTATTAGGGTCTCGTCTAGGTCAACCATATCCATGGCTTTGCGGATGGCGTCAGAAAACTCGACCGTTTCGTCGAGTGCTTTGTGAGCCTGCGGGGAAAATGGTAGATATTCGTTTGGATTACACTCTTTTTGTATAAATCTTCGGTGTAGAAGAGGAAACAGATTGTATTTCTATTATCAGATTATCACTATTAGGGTCTCGTCTAGTCTAGGTCAAATTAGAAAACTCGACCGTTTCGTCGAGTGCTTTGTGAGCCTGCGGGGAAAATGGTAGATATTCGTTTGGATTACACTCTTTTTGTATAAATCCTCGGTGTAGAAAAGGAAACAGGTTGTATTTCTATTATCAGATTATCATTATTAGGGTCTCGTCTAGTCTAGGTCAAATTAACAACTGGAGATAAAAACAAATATTTTACTGATGAATTCTCAGAACTCACCGGAAAGTTTCGTTCTTTACCCATAGCAAAGGAAACAGGTATTCCCTAATTCAATTTAGCAACTGGAGATGAAAACAAATAATTTCCTTCATCAAAAGATGGACTGATTTTTTCAAGAGGTCAGATAGAGGGAACTGTAAACTCTAACTGCTAAGGTCTTATCGTCTCGAAATCGAATAGAGAAGGAAGACAGGATAGGAGAAAGCCAGCAGTTCTGAGAACGAAAGATGACCATCACGATGTATCAACGCGTTAACAACTGCACCACTGGGGTTGGTTCTGTTGCTTGAAGTGAGCACAATTGAGTAGCTACTTTAATCGTGTGAGTAGCCAGTGGCGGCATCACCAGTGTAAAAAAGATTATTGAAAGATGGAAATTGATTGCAAAGGAAGCACTTAGTAATGCTGTGATATCCACGAAAGTTGCGAAAAGGCTCTGCTTTAGCACAATATGTAAATCCACGATTTGATTTGATAGTTATTTTATTATATTTTGTTTGCAGGTGGTATGTTATTGCTGGCTAATAATTATTTTATAATATTTGTTTGCAGGTGGTATGCTGCTGAAAAAGTCAGACTTCCCACTGGGTCTGTTCATAGTGTTCGTAGTCCATTCAGATGACTACGACTGTTCCGGTCACAAGGGCAGCTTTCAGTTCAAAAGGAACAAGGCCATCTCCTTTTCTATCGAGAAAAATATCAGTGATGAAAACTATTTGATCGCATCGCTCGCTCTCCTGTCGATATTTGCCGGGATCTATGTCGTGGCCTTCTTCATTGGAATCAAATGTATACGATGCTGTCCGAGTATGTATATGTAAGCGAAATATTTTGTCACTTTTTTTTTATTAGTATACGTTGCTGTCCGAGTATGTATATGTAAGCGAAATATTTTGTCACTTTTTTAATAATGATGTTTGCATTTTTCTAAAGGGTGTCCCAATCGATTTTCTTCTTTGACTTGTCTCTTTCCTTCACCTCTAACAGTTAGTCCGATTTTGATGAAATTTTGCATTTCCCCCTCCTTTACAGCGTCTTTGTTTTCTGTATTTCAGCCCGTCTCCGCTGGTTTGTTCCCTGTTTAAGGTCCCCCCGTTATACATGGTTTAATAAAATCTTCCAACTTAAACTCAGATTGTGGTCCTGGTCATGAGTGTTTGAGGGGAAATCCGGCTCAAAGAGTTTTGATAGAGGGATTTGTAACTATGAAGGTTTTATCGTCTTGAAGAGAGAAAGCAAAGAGAGAAGGTTGTGCAAATCTACTTAGTGTGATAACCACTCGACCACGTAGGTTGCGCGGTTTCCTTATGACCATTACTGTATTAAGTACATCCTCGACCACGTAGGTTGCACGGTTTCCTTATGACCATTACTGTGTTAAGTACATCTCTTGTCTTTCCTATTTTTCAGGCTATCTGATCAGCGACATCTGATGGCATCTCCATCGGAGCCGATATTCTACAACTTCCAGTTTGATCACATGACTGAGTCAGTTCTCCTCGTTGTAGAATCTAGTGATGAACTCTGTATGACCCTGTCTGTGCAGAATATAAGCTGCCCCGTTGTAGATCTGGAACGCAACGTGCAGTACAGGGGTCAGTGGCAGACTGTCAGCTCAAAAGGTAAAGTTTTCCTTGCCCTTGGGGTCAGTTTAATTTGAAGAAACCATTTACTAATGGAAATTCGTAACGGACGGCAACGGGTTCGATTCCTCGAAGTTTTTTCGGCTCTGTTGCTTGGAGAAAAGGTAAGTTGGCAGAAGGCACCTTTCTTTACTGTTGCTGATTTATTCAGCTGGTGTAGTGCTTGTTGTTGACTAAGTGGCACCCCTAACCCTACCCAGCCTAGTGTTTTAAGGTAAGTTATTCATTCAAAGAAATTTGTGATTCATACAAAGGTACTCAAATCAAGAAGTGTTAGGTTGAAATGATCAAAAAATGTGCATTCTCATTAATTTATCAGTAACACTGAGGTACCTATTGCTCACACTTCTTGGAGTTCTTGGAAGGTCACGTTCCCAGAGGTCTACTGTTTCATGTTGAAAGGTGCCTTATGTTTATGTGCAAATGCTGATGAATGAAACCCATTCAAGAATGGCACAGTGTATATTCTTTGGGGCCCCTGGGAGTGTCTGTATCTTGGTGCTGGATGTTCAAAATTTTAGACCTCTACAGGCACCAGAATGCCTGCCCCCCCCCACACCATTGAGGGTGGGATATATGCCAATGAAATGACACATCAGAGACACAAACAAAGGGAGAATTCAAGTTAAATAAAAGTAGGTATTTAAAAAATACTTACTATTTCATTAATTTCAGTGGGTTCCTATCTTCATAAATAAAATAATTACTGTATTATGAACTTAATTTTAATATTGAATGTGTTTTTGTATTTCTCAGGTAAAAGGACATGTGTTGACAAATTCACTATGACTACCGTCCAAAGACTGAGCTTTTCTTGTCTGTTAATCTTGTTTCTCTGTTTGAGATCATCTTGTTTGGAGTCCATTAGTAGATCTCTAACAGCAGAACTGTCTCCAATTATTGTACAAGCTAAATATGGAGAGCACTACACTTATATCCTGAATAAAACAGTGTCTTATATTTTTCAATACAATGCTGACCTGTCAAAGGTAAGAATGAAATAATATTAATATGTAATTAAGTATTTTTTATAGTAAAAAAATAAATAAAAACCAATGGAAAAATACTGAAGTTCATCATCATTTTGCCCTTTGATTGATGACTCATTGGTCACACCTTGTGTGTTGCTGATTATTCACAGGGCATTCTCAGCATCATCAGAAAATTACTTGTAAATCAATCTACATTAGCTTGGATGGTAGCCTGTCTGCCTTGTAAGTGCTTGGTCATGGGTTCAATTCCTGCCCAGGGTGGATTTTATCCTAAACAAATGAGGTTTGTTCTCAGAACAGCTGTCTTTCTGCTATCCTGTCTTCTTTCTTTGCGTCCTGAAGAACCTACCGTGAGCACTATTAGTCCTATTGCTGAAATTGCCGTGACCAGAGCATGTACGTACATCAGGGAATTCAATTCAATTCAATTTTTATTGTATTGTTAATATTGGGAACAAACGACCTCGGAGTTACCTTCAAAGCAGGCATTAGAGGTTTGATAGGGAACTGTAACTGCTAGGGTCTTATCGTCCCGAAATCCAAGAGAGAAGGAAGACACGATAGGAGAAAGCCAGCCTTAACGAGAACGAATCTCATCTACATATTTGGGATAACCCTCAGGATAAAATCCGCCCCGGGCGGGAATCGAACCCGCGCCCTACCGCTTACAAGCCAGACGCTCTACCTACCAAGCTAACTAGGCTGGCTAAAATTCAAAGTTTACTGAGCAAGGTTCGTATTCGTAGCATTAAAAAAACCGCTTTGGAATTGATCCCAGTACCTTTTAATTGAAAACCTGTACCTCTTGTGTCCGTTAGATTAATTTTATGACATGACTTGGATTCGAACCACCAACCTCCAGATCCAAAGTCCAACGCGTTAACAACTGCACCACTGAGGTTGGTTCTGTTGCTTGAAGTGAGCACAATTGAGTAGCTATGTTAATCGTGTGAGTAGCCAGTGGCGGCATCACCAGTGTAAAAAGATTATTGAAAGATGGAAATTGATTGCAAAGGAATTATTGCTGGCTGATAATTATTTTATAATATTTGTTCGCAGGTGGTATGCTGCTGAAAAAGTCAGACTTCCCACTGGGTCTGTTCATAGTGTTCGTAGTCCATTCAGATGACTACGACTGTTCCGGTCACAAGGGCAGCTTTCAGTTCAAAAGGAACAAGGCCATCTCCTTTTCTATCGAGAAAAATATCAGTGATGAAAACTATTTGATCGCATCGCTCGCTCTCCTGTCGATATTTGCCGGGATCTATGTCGTGGCCTTCTTCATTGGAATCAAATGTATACGATGCTGTCCGAGTATGTATATGTAAGCGAAATATTTTGTCACTTTTTTAATAATGATGTTTGCATTTTTCTAAAGGGTGTCCCAATCGATTTTCTTCTTTGACTTGTCTGTTTCCTTCACCTCTAACAGTTAGTCCGATTTTGATGAAATTTTGCATTTCCCCCTCCTTTACAGCGTCTTTGTTTTCTGTATTTCAGCCCGTCTCCGGCTGATATCCTTAGTCCTGAAGAACCTACCGTGAGCACTATTAGTCCTATTGCTGAAATTGCCGTGACCAGAGCATGTACGTACATCAGGGAATTCAATTCCATTCAATTTTTATTGTATTGTTAATATTGGGAACAAACGACCTCGGAGTTACCTTCAAAACAGGCATAAGAGGTTTGATAGGGAACTGTAACTGATAGGAGACACGATAGGAGAAAGCCAGCCTTAACAAGAACGAATCTCATCTACATATTTGGGATAACCATCAGGATAAAATCCGCCCCGGGTGGGAATCGATCCCGCGCCCTACCGCTTACAAGCCAGACGCTGTACCTACCAAGCTAACAAAGATTTTTAAAGCGCTTAAAAAAAAAAAAAAAAAAAAAAAAAAAAAAAAATATTTATAGTTTTAAAATTTAAGACTGGAGATTTGTTTTTAAAGACTGCAATAGTGATCTTGTTTCAATTGGAAACATTTGATAACTGAAACCTCATTTTAAGAGTTCAGGACGTTAAAGTATCAGTGCCAACTACCTACCTTATTTAAAGTACTCGTCTACAGGCTATAGAAAACTTTTTGCCCCCCTGTTTCGGTACCTGCTTATGATATTGACCTCCGGCCCTGTTTATGGTATTGACCTCGAAATTTTAACAAAGTGCTGCAATTTTCAAGGTCTTTTATTTAGTGTGATAAAAGTTGGGTGTTGGATCTTGTTTCAGCGCTATGGCATTCCGCATCATTTCGGTTTCTTCTATTCCATGGGAATGGCGTTGATTATGGAGGGAGTGCTGAGCGCGTGCTATCATGTATGCCCTAGTCATAGCAACTTCCAGTTTGGTAAGTGAAACACATTTTCGGTCCGAACTTTCAAAATCGGGAAATGGGTGGAAATATCCGTTTTAGGGTCCCGTAAGCCCAAAGTCCAAAAAATTGATTTCCCCCGGTGTATAGCAGATACAAAAAGACATCTTTTCTTTATTCTGCTATCGCCATTCGGCGAAAGCTAAAGCCGCTACAACAACAACTAAGTGGCACCCCGACAGATCCGCAAATCCGGCAGAAGGCAAAAGGCAACTGTATGAGGTCTTTATAAGAAAAGCCAATATTACATGCTTTTATTTGACTTGAGATCTCCGTTCGTGTGGTCAAATCTTGCAACTAACTTTTTGATTCACTTACAATTAATTGACTTGAAACTTTTTCGGCATGTTTGATACAGGGATTTGTAACAGCGAAGATCTTTGAAATCGATGAGAGAAGGAGGGCAACAGATAAGGTTCGCTCTCGGAACGGCTAGCTTTCTCTTATCCTGTCTTCCTTCTCCTTTCGCTTTCGGGACGATTAGACCTTAAAACAGTTATAGTTAGTTCTCTGTATGGCGCCTTTTTTTAAAAATATCTTTTTTTTCAGGTTCTGAATGATTCGGGTAATGAAGACATGTGCTATTACAACTACCTGTGCTCACACCCCTTCTGGAACCTCAGTGATATCAACCATATATTTTCCAACATTGGCTACGTGTTCCTTGGGTTCCTGTTTATTCTCATTACTGTTAATAGAGAGCGCGCTTCCCTACCCAATAATAAGGTGAGTTATAATATCATATTTTTCATATGCCGAAATACACTTTTGGGATTCGCTGCAGGCAACTGGAAAACTTCTAGGGGACTATACATATGGCCGGTTTTGAAAAAGTTTTGCTCGTAGTTTTATAAAGCTCAGAGATAGGAAGTTAAAAGGGTCGAGTTATTTGGGATTTGAAAGATTTCACATGCCTTCAGGCACACTCCATTTATCAAGTGTCCTGGACACTCTACACTAGTCTAGACTCTAGATTTACTTTGCTCTTGGGATCAATTTAATTTGGAGAAACCCATTTAATTCAGGTACTGAAAAATACATGAATATTGAAAGCTAAGGATGGTTTCAAAGATTTTTCATTTTCCTGACTGAAAGAAAAGGGATCTTGTTTCAGCGCTATGGCATTCCGCATCATTTCGGTTTCTTCTATTCCATGGGAATGGCGTTGATTATGGAGGGAGTGCTGAGTGCGTGCTATCATGTATGTCCTAGTCATAGCAACTTCCAGTTTGGTAAGTGAAACACATTTTCGGTTCGAAATTTCAAAATCCGGAAATGGGTGGAAATATCCGTTTTAGGGTCCCGTGAGCCCAAAAAAGTGATTTTTAATTTTGGTGTGCTCTTGTTTCCAGATACAAGTTTCCGTTTTAGGGTCCCATAAGCCCAAAGTCCAAAAAAATGATTTTTTTTTTCATCTTGTTGCTCTCTTGTTTCCAGACACAAGTTTCATGTACGTGATCGCTATGCTGTCTCTATTGAAGATCTACCAGTCTCGTCATCCCGACATCAATGCCACAGCCTACTCCACATTTGTCGCCCTGGCGTTTGTTATCTTCGTCGGTATGGTTGGCGTTCTGGATGAGACGTTAACCTTCTATGTGATCTTCACAGTCATTCATGTGTTGGTGTGCATGGTGCTTTCCGCCCAGATCTACTATATGGGACGCTGGAAACTGGGTAAGTATTGAGGGTTAGGTAGCATACGAAATTGAATGGGAGTTCTGGACGAGACGTTTTACTTCTTTGTGTAGCAATGAGGATTTTTACATCTTTTGAGATATCTTTTCAACTATGGATCTTTTTTCATTCAATTTTTGATTAATTCCTACTTTCCTACGGTTAGGTAGCTTGCAAAAAAGACCTTCATATATGAGCGAATTCGTTAGGTATCTTAATGGGTATGGTCGGGATTCAACACTAAGTAATATTGTCTTCTTTATTTCGTTTACAGATGCCAGAGTGTTTCATAGGGTATGTGGAGTTTGTATTGCAGACATTAGATCAGGACCCAGACATTGCTGTAGACCTATGTACCCTAGTCGTCTGGTTCTACTAATATTTGGTAAGATCAGCTGCTTTTATTATCATTGCAATTTTCATCAATGGTTTATTCAAATTAAATTGATCCCAAGGGCAAAGAAAAGCAAAGAAGGGAAATTAAAGCAGCAACCTAAACTTACAGACAAATCCCAAGGCAAGGTAAACTTAGACCGTTGACAAATGGAGTGAGCCTGTGAAGGCAAGTGATGTGTTCCAATGATCCAATCCAATCCACTCGACTCGTCATAAAACTAAAACTTTAGTACATTTGTATGGCCTAAGCATTTACAAAATATTGTTGGAAAAAGCTAATATCGCCAGCCTAGTTACCTTAGATGGTAGCGCGTCTGTCTTGTAAGCGCTAGGTTGCTGGTTTAATTCCTTCCCGGGGGCGGATTTTATCCTGATAGGATAATGTTCGTTCTCTCAACGGCTGGTCTTCTCCTATCATATATTTCTTCTCTATTCGCTTTCGGGACGATAAGACCTTAGCAGTTAAAGTTCCCTCTGTCAAATTTATTGAGGGGGGGGGGAGGAAATCATTTCTAAATTTTTTTCCTCTTCCTGTTACAGTTCCCGTCTTCCTTCTCTCTTCCATTTCGGGGAGATAAGACCATAGCAGTTACAGTTCTGTTTCCCTTTCAAAACCCTTAAAAAAAAAAAAAAAAAAAAAAAAAACAAAAATTGACTATTTTCATCCTCTCTATTTTCCCCTGGCCAGGCAATCTGTTCAACTGGGCTCTGGCCGCCGCTCAGCTCCGCTACCATATGGTCAACTTTGGCACCTACTTCCTGGCCGTCTTCATGGTCAATCTATGTCTCTACCTGATGTTCTACATCACCATGAAGTACCTGTCTGGCGAGAAGATTATGGCGCATACAGGACTCTATCTGGCAGCCTCGATTCTACTGTGGACCGGAGCGCTGTACTTCTTCTTCAACAAGTCTATCTCCTGGGCTGTAAGTTTTCAATATCTTATAGAAATAATACCAGACCTCCCACGAAAAGAAACGGTATTCAAATTCAGACAAGACATGAATACATGATTGTCGTTCCCAATATCTCCACAGAATAGGCTGTATATCTCCTCTTTGTCCCCAACAAGCAGAAATAAATGCTGACCAGCTCTTAGTGTGAAGGTCTGAGTTCTAAATATGCAAGATACATACTAGTGGTTGACCCGTCCTTTGTACGGAACCAAGCATACCCGCCATTTTGAATCGGGATATAATGTGACAATTTCAAGTAGCCTATGTCACCCTCAGTACTCTTTTTAACAACCACAAACAATTTCATCAAAATCAACCATTCAGCCACAGAGATAATCGTCCCGAAAAGGAAGATGGGATTTAAGGCCCGTTCCTACTTGTGAGTTTCATCCGATTTTTTTCCGAATGTTCTGGAGGCAATGCTAAATGAAAATCTTCCCTCTACAGTCTACACACGACACGATTCCTCGATTCTACTGTGGGCCGGAGCGCTGTACTTCTTCTTCAACAAGTCTATCTCCTGGGCTGTAAGTTTTCAATATCTTATAGAAATGATACCAGACCTCCCACGAAAAGAAACGGTATTCAAATTCAGATAAGACATGAATACATGATTGTCGTTCCCAATATCTCCACAGAATAGGCTGTACATCTCCTCTTTGTCCCCAACAAGCAGAAATAAATGCTGACCATCTCTTAGTGTGAAGGTCTGAGTTCTAAGTATACAAGACACATACTAGTGGTTGACCCGTCCTTTGTACGGAACCAAGCATACCCGCCATTTTGAATCGGGATGGAATGTGACAATTTCAAGTAGCCTATGTCACCCTAAGTACTCTTTTTAACAACCACAAACAATTTCATCAAAATTAACCATTCAGCCACAGAGATAATCGTCCCGAAAAGGAAGAAGGGATTTAAGGCCCGTTCCTACTTGTGAGTTTCATCCGATTTTTTTCCGAATGTTCTGGAGGCAATGTTAAATGAAAATCTTCCGTCTACAGTCTACACACGACACGATCACCCTAAGTACTCTTTTTAACAACCACAAACAATTTCATCAAAATTAACCATTCAGCCACAGAGATAATCGTCCCGAAAAGGAAGATGGGATTTAAGGCCCGTTCCTACTTGTCGTGAGTTTCATCCGAGATTTTTTTCCGAATGTTCTGTTGGCAATGTTAAATGAAAATCTTCCCTCTACAGTCTACACCCGACACGATTTTTTTTTCCGAACGACAAGTCAGAAGGGGCCTTTACTGAATCACTAGAAAACAATCCGACACGATTTTTTTTTCCGAACGACAAGTGAGAACAGGCCTTTACTGAATCACTAGAAAACTAGAAATTAATCGTTCCCTTCTGGTTGCAGGGTACCCCAGCCGAGTCACGGACTTACAACCGGCCCTGCCTCGTACTAAACTTCTACGACCATCACGATGTATGGCACGTACTATCGGCCCTGGCTATGTTCTTCTCCTTTATGTGTCTATTGGCCCTGGATGACGATGTGAGCAACAGAGACAGAGATACCCTGCCTGTGTTTTGAGCGAGAGAGACAGAGATACGTTCCCTGTGTTTTGAGAAGGAAATCCCCGAGCTCAAGTCAGTACCCTAAAGTGATATTATAGATATAAGTTTTTGCTCCCGTAAGTCATAAGCGAGACAGAGATACGTTCCCTGTGTTTTGAGAAGGAAATCCCCGAGCTCAAGTCAGTACCCTAAAGTGATATTATAGATATAAGTTTTTTCTTCCGAAAGCATAAGAATTAGTCATATTTTCCGGCCAGCCTAGTTAGCTTGGTTGGTAGCGCGTCTGCCTTAAGCGCTAGGCCGCGGGTTCGATTCCCGTCCGTGGTGGATTTTATCCTGAACGGATAAGGTTCGTTCTCGGAACGACTGGCTTTCTCCTATCCTGTTTTCCTTCTCTCTTCGATTTCGGGGCGATAAGACCTTAGCAGTCCCTCTAAAAAAGTTTTTTCCTATTTCAACCTCCAAGGACCTTTTAAAGCAATTTATTAATTTCTTCTTCTCCTTTTTTTACCTCCATATACATATTTATTTTTTATTATGCGATGTCAATTTCCTACCTAAGTTTTTACGTTTTAAGTTTGTACCCTAGATTATAATTTACAATTTACCGTCTATAAGAGAATTTCTTACTTATCTGATAGCCAATGACCACAGACACTTCTAACTAGTTGGAAAAAATCTCTTATCTGATTGAGGAAAATTATCGGTTCTGATATGAAATCATCTTTTTTATTTCATATCTCTAACAGATAAAGTTCGTTCTCGGAACGGCTGGCTTAAAATGAGACACTTCTAACTAGTTGGAAAAAATCTCTTATCTGATTGAGGAAAATTATCGGTTCTGATATGAAATCATCTTTTTTATTTCATATTATTTCATATCTCTAACAGATAAAGTTCGTTCTCGGAACGGCTGGCTTAAAATAAAATAAATTACTGTGGTTTTTGAGGCTCAATTTTACTTATTTATAGTTTTAAAATTTAAGACTGGAGAGTTGTTTTTAAAGACTGCAATAGTGATCTTGTTTCAATTGGAAACATTTGATAACTGAAACTTCATTTTCAAGAGTTCAGGACGTTAAAGTATCAGTGCCAACTACCACGTTCATTGTATCATAATGTCATAAAGAATAATACTCAATTTTACTTATTTATAGTTTTAAAATTTAAGACTGGAGAGTTGTTTTTAAAGACTGCAATAGTGATCTTGTTTCAATTGGAAACGTTTGATAACTGAAACCTCATTTTCAAGAGTTCAGGACGTTAAAGTATCAGTGCCAACTACCTACCTTATTTAAAGTACTCGTCTACAGGCTATAGAAAATTGAAATGATTACTCAACTTTTTGCCCCCCTGTTTCGGTACCTGCTTATGATATTGACCTCCGGCCCTGTTTAAGATATTGACCTCAAACTTTTAATAAAGTGCTGTAATTTTCAAGGTCTTTTATTTAGTGTGATAAAATTTGGGTGTTCTCATTTAAGATTTCAAAGTTGACCATTTGAAAAAAAGTTCCCCCCCCCCTCGAAATAATTTACCAAATTCCAAACGATACTCAAGATATTCAGGGTGGCTCCTTTTTAAATACCCATCGTACTCAACAAAGTGTTTTAATTTTTATATAGATAAATAAAATATAATAATACTTATTTTCATATGTACATAAAAAGCTATTTTTTTTTCGCTTTTTTAGGGAACCTACTTTTTCCGCGTTTTCTTTTAAGGAACCTGCATAAGGTATTAAGCTGTGTCCACACCTAGTCGATGCTGTCGATCGACGATGTAAATCTACATATTATATTATCGAAGCAGTGTACGGTTTCAGTCGACATCGATCGATGGCGTCGACCATGTGTGGACACAGCTTTAGGAAAATAACATTTTTTATTCGTCCGACGCCTATTTGATCAAATCTGTTATCAACGTGTCATGGATGTCGAAATGTATGTAGTTGATGTTATCTTTATTTATTTGACACACAAACTCCTCTTGGTTATAAATCCACCTTTTCCACTGGGATTGTCTGTTGTTTGTATTTATCTCAATTTGCTGCTTCACTTAGTATCAATGAGGTGTGCGTTTTCTTTTCAGTTGTATGTTTGTTTAGAATATTGTTGTTTACGGCTATCCCTATGTTTATGATTTGAACTATAATAGTGACTGATTTGAGAGTAGGATTGCGTGTTGCTTGTATTCTGCAGGCTATCATTATCATCTAATTGGCTCTGCTTCTGTCCGCCTCTCTCTCTCTCTCTCTTTCCCCTCTCTCCCTCCTCTCTCCTCTCTCTCTCTCTCTCTCTCTCTCTCTCTCCGTCTCTCTCTCTCGCTCCTCCTAATACCTCTCTTCCTTCCTTTATCTCTGTTGTTTTTTCTGTATGATGGGCTCTTCAAATCAGTCATTAAGTCTCAAACCCGAGTATTTAAGTACATATCTTATACGATTTTCTCATAGCATGGTTTTCTCTGTAGAGGTTTTCTTGTAGAGGTTTTCTCGACCTTGTAGAGGTTTTCTCATATCTATTATTTTTTCTGTATGATGGGCTCTTCAAATCAGTCATTAAGTCTCAAACCCGAGTATTTAAGTACATATCTTATACGATTTTCCCATACCATGTTACCTTGTAGAGGTTTTCTCATGTGTTCAGTCGCTTCTTAGATTGCATGCTAGTGCGGTTAGTTCTCAATACTTCTCTATTTCTATTTACCTCTATTAGATAAAGAATCCGAGGCATGAAATAGTCTATTTCCTGGCATTTAGTCATATTTTTGTCGGTGATAAGAAATAGAGTGATAGGTGCGCGATACTTGTGAATTTTCATCATTTCTCCTTTATTTATTTTTACTGCGAAAAACAAACTTTCTATCGGTAATGATTTGCGGATTGTGTTATGTATTTGCTTCGTACGATTGTGTAATTTACTGTTGATGTGTAAACATTTCTTTTTCCTCGTAAAAGTACGTTTGTTTATTCTTATTATTAATTCATTTTTTTCACCAATGAGATTTTCATATTCATTTAGTAGCTAAAGTGATTTGGTGTGCACCATGACCCTCTTGACAAATAGTTTGGTCCTCGACACCCTGGTTCTCTGTTCTCTTCCTCTTATCTTTCTGTTCATCAAAAGCATTTTCAACTATCGTTATTGGAAGAACAAGAATGTTTTCTACTTCTCCCCTACATTTCCGTTTGGTAACTACGGCGCTGGCTTTCTATCTCGGATAACGTTTCATCAAATGCACTGTGAGTTTTACAACAAGATCAAGTATGATTTGAAGCTTCCCTATGGAGGACTCTACCAGGAACAAGAATGTTTTCTACTTCTCCCCTACATTTCCGTTTGGTAACTACGGCGCTGGCTTTCTATCTCGGATAACGTTTCATCAAATGAACTGTGAGTTTTACAACAAGATCAAGTATGATTTGAAGCTTCCCTATGGAGGACTCTACCACCTGATGACGCCTAAGCTCATGGTGACAGATCCAGAGCTGTACAAATATATTCTTATCAAGGACTTTGACCATTTTGTGGACCGTGGCATAGGCGAGTCAGATGCGAAACGAGATCCGATAGAGGGACATCTGTTCGGTAGTAAGGGCGAGTATTGGAAGAGACTCAGAAATAAGCTATCACCAACCTTCACTTCGGGCAAAATCAAGTACATGTTTCCACTGATTAAGAAATGTAGCGATCAACTCATTACGACCATTCGGAAACAGATTGGAGAGTCGAAACAGATGAGTCTAGAGGTGAAGGACTACTGTGCACGGTACACGACAGATGTGATAGGATCCACAGCATTCGGTATCGAAATAAACTCCTTGGAAAACCCAGACTCAGAATTCCGGCAAGTCAGTCTACTTGTCATGAAACCATCCGTTCTTCAGATGTTGAAAGCGGTATTATCTGAGCTGATACCTCTGATCAAATATCTCAATTTAAAGATTTTTGACCCACGGATCTCTCAATTCTTTTCGAATCTGGTTAAGACTAATCTATCATACCGAGAGAAGAATAATATCAAGAGAGATGACTTCCTCAACATCATGATGCAACTACAGATAGCTCAAAGAGGCAAAACACTTAGTCCTGATGACGTGGGTAAGTCATTACTCAACTTTTGTCGGCGTCAACTCCTGTCCCCTATTACCTTTCAGAATTTAGTCCAACGAATAGAAAAAAAAACTTCTCAAGTAATGGATTATGTTCTATAAATGTATTTTTTTTCTTTTTCAGAAATGACAGATGACGTCATCACAGCGCAGAGTTTTGTTTTCTTCTTCGGGGGATATGAAACCTCGTCCTCCGTACTGACGTTCTGTTTGTATGAACTGGCGCGAAACCCGGATATTCAAAGTAAACTGCGGCAAGAAATTATGGCCACGAAGAAAAAAGAGGGTGAACTTACGTATGAGATTTGTCACAAGATGAGCTACCTGGATAAGGTTACCAAAGGTTAGTTAGAAAATTAAGCTACCCATATTAGTATGTCTTCTGGACCGTACGCAAAAAGCACACTCCAAGGCCCAGGTGTAGGGGAAAACGGCCCTAAAGTCTGGGTAAGCTTTACCGAATGACTTCTACACTGTGGAGCCTAGTTAGAATATATTGGGGAAAAGGACCGTCCAAAAACGTCCTGTACCAGAGCGTATATTGTCTTTGAGTAATGAGTACCCATGATTTTCGTGTGTAGAGTCATTTACATTTTCCATTTGATTCTTATTTTCAGAAGCTCTGAGGATGTACCCATCATTGCCTCAATTGGACCGGATATCCGTCAAGAAATACAAGCTGCCCAACACAGACCTTACGTTAGACGTTGGGACCAAAATTTCTATCCCTACATTTGCCATTCACTATGACCCAGAATACTATCCTGATCCAGAGAAATTTGACCCGGAGAGATTTTCGCCCGAAAATATCGAATCCCGGCCCCACTATACTTACTTACCTTTCGGAGATGGTCCACGAAATTGCATTGGTAAGATATTGTGATTTAAAGTGGGTCGCAAACGACCTAGTGGGAATAATTGGGTTAAGCAGGTATGTAGAGTTTCCTCCGTTTTCGTTATCAAACAATTGATTTTGAACTTAAAATCATACATTAAAAGTCTGGCTTTGGGTACGAGGAGAGGCACAATATTCCCCATTACTCATTTGTGTTGAAGCAGAACAAATTTATAAAAGGCGTTGGATCAGCATAGATGCATCCGTTCAGATATGAAGTCGTGAAATAAAACTATGTCCATTATGAATCACAAAATTTTATGTTACGTTAAAACCCATAAAATACAAGAGACCTTGTTTCGATTGCTGGGGTAAAGGGATTTTCTAGTCTCATTCGAGCAGGATGAAGAAGGCATATTCTATTCTGCAATCTTTTGGTGATCCATTTAAAGTGTATCTTTGCTAATCATGTGTCTTGGTGATCTATAGAAAATGTTTCTTTACTAAATAATTTGTTCAATATTGTTGCAGGTATGAGGTTCGGAACCATCCAATTCAAGATCGGCCTAGCACAACTGATTTCTAATTTCGAGTTCAGTATTGATTCAGCCAATGCAACATTTGAATACCTGAAGGGAAGTATACTCCTGCAAACCTAGCACAACTGATTTCTAATTTCGAGTTCAGTATTGATTCAGCCAATGCAACATTTGAATACCTGAAGGGAAGTCTACTCCTGCAAACCGCGAAACCTTTGATTCTGAATGTAAAAACCTTGGAATTATGAACAATAAGAACATCTATGAACAAGAACAATAATTAAGAACATCTATGAACAAGAACAATAATTAAGAACATCTATGAATGTTTAAAACCTGTATAATACAATGTACTAATGGTCGGCTCCACAAAGTTAGTTTAAACTCCGTTTAAGATAAACTCTCGGATTATGCAATCTGATTGGCTGAAATTTTCGATTATTAGCCCGTCCTTCCTTTATTATTACGATAGTAATAAAAAAAGGTATAGTGGACGGGCTATTGTATTCGCTTCGGTGTCAGGCAGACGCACTACCAACCAAGCTAACTAGGCTGGCGCTAAGGTCTTCAGTGAGGGGGATTTTACCATCAATTCGGCGACAATCTCACCCCGCCTGAGTGGGAGCAGGAAAATCCAGCAGCATACAATCCCGATGATCACCGTCCATCCGGATATCAACCACGCGCAACGTTACTCAATTTCAGTGATCCCTTGGAAACTGGTACATTCAATATCCTATCTATTTACTTTTTAGTCCGTCCTTCCTTTATTATTACAATAGTAATAAAAAGGTATAAGGGACGGACTATTGAATTCGCTTCGGTGTCGTCTGTCACTCTGTCTGACCCCATAGAAGGACTTATCCAAACCTAGTCGACCTATATATCAAATTAAAGGTCTTTTTACCAGGAACACGAAAGTGGTGATGCAAATTTTGTCCAGAAAACCATTAAGCTAAAAAACGATTTTTGGTGGATTTTTTTCACATTTTTTTCAAAGTGCCTACAAATAATAAACAATATTTACCCAGTAAGTACTCGGTGTCGCTCGTGTTGACCTTCATCAGATCGGTCTGGTTTGTGACGTAGGCGATCGACTTGCCCTGTCGCAATTTGACCTGTTTCCAAATATCGACGAGATCGCGACGATCCTTTCGCTTGCCGTGATGACCTTCGTCGTCCATTGCGAATTCGGGCAGGAAATTGGCGCGACCTCCTCCCATGATCACCTGAAAGTTGGAGAATCGTTCGTGAACTTCTGCAAATCATGAACTCAATAATTGAATCGTACTATGAAAATCCGAGGATGGTGTTCTCTTGCCAAGGCCCACATCGGGCTGTAGTGCCGTTTGTTAAGGTAAGGTAACTAACATAGGCCCTTCCTGGGAACGATTGAAATGTCTGTGTGTGGAATAAGTTCTGTTACAAACTGTCAAAAGGTGCAATTCTAGTGTGATATGCGCTGAGATAGCGAGAGGTTACTTAGGCCAGGTCAGATATCAGGTATTAGATAGACCTGACAGACGGACCTTTTCAGCCGTACCTGTCAGGTATACCTGATAGTGAGTGGCTATCCTTAGAAACGTTACTATCGATAACCTTTGTTCGAAATCATTCTCGACTTCTCTTCTTTCACCGTTGAAACCTGACTGTTTCTATTTTACGTTCAACACCTTCGCCGGGGCTCGAACTCAGTACTGTCTACTTACGTTCAACTTGTTCCCAGGGGACCGTGTGATGAGCTGACTCGCAATATCTTCACACTCCCTCGGGTCCAGCTTTGCCTTGAGCACATGCTTGTCGCTTTCCCACTCTCGGTTTGCCGTATGCGCATACAGAGCTGCGGGTGTCGCATGCGTCACACGGGTCGTAGTGACCAGTCCGGTTGATTTGTCGCAGTCCTGAGCCCAGTCCGCAATCGTATCCACGTGGTTGGATTCGTTTCGCATCGCTTCGCAATCGTTGCGTGTTACGAGACCGGACACACCCAACGTACCTGTGGAGGGAGGGACATTTTAGGTTTGGTGATAAGACCGACAATTCGTCCACCGGTTACACATAAAGGGTGTCCCAATAAGAACGCGAGATTTCATTTTTTAATAAATTATTAGCTCAGGCAATTTCGGTGTGCTTTTAGCCTTATGAGGAGAATTGAAGTAGTCAATGTTATATTTTGGTCTCAGGCAAAAGTTATATTCTGCTCTAAAGGAAACAGTGTGTGTGCAGAACCTATTTGGACTGGAATAAGGTCTTACCATAGTTTGCTTTCACTCCTGACAGATAGGCCGTAGCTGTACAGGCGGAATCGGCAGTTATTATTTAATTTAATAGGTATCACTTCATTTTTTGGACTGGTGGGCTGCAGATCCAGTGGATCTAAGCCTGTTCCCCACGGATTACCGCACGGATGGACCCCAATCGGAAGAAATCCGAGAAATGTAACATTATTTAATAGGTCTCACTTCATGTTTTGGACTGTTGGGCTGCAGATCCAGTGGATCTAAGCCTGTTCCCCACGGATTACCGCACGGATGGACCCCAATCGGAAGAAATCCGAGAAATGTAACTTCAGTGGGGAATTATTACGATGGATCTATAATTCAAAGATTAGAAATCAATATTTTGTACCCCGCCTTTTATTCACTTCATAATTTGTGTGCTCCTCCTTCACGTAGTACCTACCTTTCTTTCCCCTCAATGCACCCCTTGAAAATCCGAGGATGGTGTTCTCTTGTCAAGGCCCACATCGGGCTTTACTATAGGTTACTTAGGCCAGGTCAGATCAGGTCTACCTGATGGTGTGTGTGTTCATCAGGTATTAGATAGACCTGACAGGCGGACCTTTTCAGCCGTACCTGTCAGGTATACCTGATAGTGAGTGGCTATCCTTAGAAACGTTACTATCGATAACCTTTGTTCGAAATCATTCTCAACTTCTTTACTTTCACCGTTGAAACCTGACTGTTTCTATTTTACGTTCAACACTTTCCCCGGGGCTCGAACTCAGTACTGTCTACTTACGTTCAACTTGTTCCCAGGGGACCGTGTGATGAGCTGACTTGCAATATCTTCACACTCCCTCGGGTCCAACTTTGCCTTGAGCACATGCTTGTCGCTTTCCCACTCTCGGTTTGCCGTATGCGCATACAGAGCTGCGGGTGTCGCATGCGTCACACGGGTCGTAGTGACCAGTCCGGTTGATTTGTCGCAGTCCTGAGCCCAGTCCGCAATCGTATCCACGTGGTTGGATTCGTTTCGCATCGCTTCGCAATCGTTGCGTGTTACGAGACCGGACACACCCAACGTACCTGTGGAGGGAGGGACATTTTAGGTTTGGTGATAAGACCGACAATTCGTCCACCGGTTACACATAAAGGGTGTCCCAATAAGAACGCAAGATTTCATTTTTTTAATAAAGTATTAGCTCTGGCAATTTCAGTGTGCTTTTAGCCTTATGAGGAGAATTGAAGTAGTCAATGTTATAATTTGGTCTAATAAAGTATTAGCTCTGGCAATTTCGGTGTGCTTTTAGCCTTATGAGGAGAATTGAAGTAGTCAATGTTATAATTTGGTCTCACGCAAAAGTTATATTCTGCTCTAAAGGAAACAGTGTGTGTACAGAACCTATTTGGACTGGAATAAGGTCTTACCATAGTTTGCTTTCACTCCTGACAGATAGGCCGTAGCTGTACAGGCGGAATCGGCATGCAATATCTTCACACTCCCTCGGGTCCAACTTTGCCTTGAGCACATGCTTGTCGCTTTCCCACTCTCGGTTTGCCGTATGCGCATACAGAGCTGCGGGTGTCGCATGCGTCACACGGGTCGTAGTGACCAGTCCGGTTGATTTGTCGCAGTCCTGAGCCCAGTCCGCAATCGTATCCACGTGGTATTGGCGGCGTGCCATCGATTTAATGTTAAAAGCATTGCACGCCGCCAATGCAGTGAAGCAAAAGTGATATTAGAGGAAAGAAGGGTGCAATGAGGGGAAAGAAAGGTAGGTGGAAAGGTATTTATTTTGGGAGGTTGTTAAGTTAGATAGGGTTTTCCCTTAGGTACCTATCACAAGGGCAGTCTTGAATGAAACCAGAAATATATCTATCCTGATGCTATGATATCTATTCCAATTTAAACTTTTTTCGATTAGGTAAATATCCAAAATCCCAAAGCACTTACCTGTTTTATCCTCAATGGCTTTGGCTCTCGTCCTGTAAGAGCTGGTCCGGTTTCCTCTGTTTCCATCGGCTCTACAAATCACCTCCAACACAATCACCACTAATGCTAATACCGACACCCGATTCATCATTCGCAGCGAACTGAACTCGACTGAACTTCGGAACCGAAAATCACTCAACTAATCAATGGAATAGTTGCACCCCACTATGACTTGATACTACGATAGTACTACTCGTTCCTTTTACTACAATAAAATAGTTTTCGAGTAAACCAAATTATAAATACCGTTATATTGCGAGACCACTTACCTGTTTTATCCTCAATGGCTTTGGCTCTCGTCCTGTAAGAGCTGGTCCGATTCCCTCTGTTTCCATCGGCTCCACAAATCACCTCCAACACAATCACCACTAACGCTAATACCGACACCCGATTCATCATTCGCGGCGAACTGAACTCAACTGAACTTCGGAACCGAAAAGCACTCAACTAATCAATGGAATAGTTGCACCCCACTATGACTTGCTACTACGATAGTACTACTCGTTCCTTTTACTACAATAAAATAGTTTTCGAGTAAACCAAATTATAAATACCGTTATATTGCGAGACCAGTGTCGAAAATAGAACTCGGTAGAGGGGTAGAGGTGGGTATTTTTAGACACTGTGGGTTGACACTCACCCTCTTTTATTTTGTCATTTTGTTTCATGTTGGAATGTTTTTATTTACGAAATGTTCACATGTAGGTATGTAGATATTCCATACTTGCACATCGGTATTTCACATATTACATTGATGACAATTGACAATATTCTGAGGTCAGGGTCGTATTTAATAGAGATTGTTCAATTAGATTTCAACTTGAATATATCTATGTAGCCCATGGATCACAATCTAGTTTGACGGCTGAAGTTTCTTATTATTATGAATTTTCTTAGTACTTTTCTTATTACTGTGAATTCAGCCCATCTTCGTTTTTACTCTCTGAGTAAAAGTTAAGTTCTGAAGGTGTGTTCACTCTTAGTCGATCTCGATCGACGGCCGTTGACTATGTGTGGACACACCTTTATGGCGAACTATGTTGAAGAAACGTATTTTTTAGGTTTTTTTCCAGTAAGGTGCTTTAACTATGCGTTAAATCATGTTAGCGCCAAACACCTACCTTCGACAGTCCGGTGCTTGGGAAATTCTCAAAGCTCAGTTGTGCCTCTTCGCCCGAATGTCCTTTCTGCTGTCCATCGTAGATTCGGGCAGCAGTTATCGTGGCCAAAGACATACCATCTCCCAGGAAGAGGATTACGTTTCTTGCCTTCTTCTCGTTGAGTTTCCTTTCGAGCAAACCTTTCAGCGCACTGTCACCCTGTTCATACCAGAAGATTGAATCTGAAACAAACATTCAATAGTCAAAAGCGTGCTAGTCCCCAGGATAAGGCAGTATTATTGTTTGTACATTTACTCGATATCAGAATCATCTGAATTCGTCAAATTATTCGACTTGGACCGGGAATCGAACCGGTACCTCCTGGACGAGAAGCCAACGTATCAACATCAGGATAAGGCAGTATTATTGTTTGTGCATATACCCGGTATCAGAATCATCTGAATTCGTCAAATTATTCGACTTGGACCGGGAATCGAACCGGTACCTCCTGGACGAGAAGCCAACGTATCAACACCAGGATAAGGCAGTATTATTGTTTGTACATTTACCCGATATCCGAATCATTTGAATTCGTCAAATTATTCGACTTGGACCGGGAATCGAACCGGTACCTCCTGGACGAGAAGCCAACGTATCAACAGTTAATAAATAAAAAAATAACCTTTACCTCTCTCATCTAGGGTCTCAAGATCTGCCTTGGTGTTGGTTGGTTGTTTTTTCTTGTTGTTACGGTTTTTGCGATCAGAGATGTGTGGCGGAAGATACCTATTAGTTGTGTAAGCACTTAGGAAACATAGGTATCCTTTGATGTCTTTGAAATCTCTTTTGGCCTTTTCAAAGGATGTGTCGTCAAGGTTAATGGAGCTTTACTAGTTAGATTAGTTAATAATAAAAAAAAAACCTTTACCTCTCTCATCTAGGGTCTCAAGATCTGCCTTGGTGTTGGTTGGTTGTTTTTTCTTGTTGTTACGGTTTTTGTCAATGACTGCTTCAGGCCTTCTTCTGGTAGTTGTTGGAATACTTGGAGTTGTGCTGGGAGTGGTACTTTCGTTGTTCTCGCTGTCATCTCTAGTATCGTTTTCACTATCATCACTTTCAACAGTAACACCTTCATCTTCAATATCATTTCTGATAGTGGTAGTGATAGTCTCTTCAATCTTTTCATCTTCGTCATCGTCTTCGTTTTTACTGTCAAATTTACTGCTGCCTCTAATTCTGTTCAAATTGAATTCTACTTGGGTAATTCCATTCTGTGCACTCGGTCTCACTGTGGTTGGTACAGCAGTTGTGCTTGTGCTATTGCTCTTTATGTTGCCTCTTTTCTTTCCGTTTGTGCCTTCAGTTTTGTTACCGCTTCTGGTTTTGTTATTTCGCGCAATGACAGTGGTGAACTCATCATCGCCTATTTTGACATTGGTTTTGCTAATCGTGTTCTTTGTTACATTGCTGATCACTTGGGTGAGTTGGTTTTTCAACTGGTCATCTCTTAAAATTTCAATAAAAAGATTTTCAATGATCAATTTCTCTCGCTCATTTTTGGATGTGTTCTTTGGGATTTCGTTAATAATGTCAGCCATGTATTCAGCTATGTGGGTGGGAACTGGGAGATCCAATTTGGTTTGGTTTGTATTCTCTTCTTTCCGGTTGACTTTCTTCTGAGCTTTAGCACGCTTCGTGGCATTTTCAAATCTTATTAATGTTAAATCTCCGTTTGGAGAAAACTCAGGAACTATAATCGGCCTTGACCATTTGGTTTCAAGTTGAACAACATTCTTGGAATCTGAAATCAGAAAAAAGGTGTTTACAATTCTAGGTACCTATATAGGTATGAAGGACATGTAGGTACAGTTGTTGTACATATTATTGAAGTTGGACATTGCGATTTCAAGTGGGGTTGTTAATCTATTTTTGGGGATACTTAAGATTTTTTTACAAGCTATCTGACGTAAAAGTACGTGCTTTTTGCATTTATAGAGGATGATGAGCAATCTAGGTAACTGTTGGGTATCAAAACATACTAGTCTTTTATTAGGTACTAGTATTCGTCATTAGGTAGCCGAGCTAAGAACCTAATTATAACTTGATAACTGTTATTAAAGCTATAAAATCGCTATTTATAAATTAATAACTTCGATCAGTGGCGGACTTTTCGTGAAATACCTAGGGCAGTATATTGCTTAACTAACATTTTATAGAATAGAATACTAACTGGAGGACGTTAAACAAGGAGTATACCAGCCTGACATTTCCTTGCTAAAGAAACAGCAAAGGTTGAGTTAGTTAGCTTAGTTGGTAGTGCGTCTGCCTTGTATGCGCGGGTTCGATTTCCGCCCGGGGCGGATTTTATCCTGATGGGATAATGTTCGTTCTCGGAACGGCTGGCTTTTTCCTATCCTGTCTTCCTTCTCTCTTCGATTTCGGGACGATAAGACCATAGCAGTTACAGTTAAAAAAAAAAAATTGGTCTCGACCATGAGCGAAGCTTAACGTGAACTTTTATCTACTCGAGTTTGCCCATTTCCATGAGATCGACGGCCGGTCGACTATGTGTAAACACACCCTAAAAGATGACTGACCTTGGTTAACTACACCTAAAACATTCATCTCCAATGTCTTCTCTATCATCACTACAGGATTTGCATGAACAGAAATAATTGATTCTTGAATCAGGTGTTGAGCAAACCTTCTTGTGAACCAAATTGACCTTATTTTAAATAATGATCTGATCTGTGACATTGATGGCCTATTGATTAGGCACCACAACGTGAGAAATGTTAACCAAGTTACCAACCTCTATGTATATTTATGTAGATACTAATGCTGTAGGTACATACTTCTGTTGGTTGGTACCTACTGATGAGAGACCTGTCTAACCAAAGTAATGCGGACATAGTAGGGCAGTTTAAAAGATCATTGGAGTCACTATCAAAGTGAATGGAAAAAGTAGTTCAAATTTTACTCTTTTAAATCGTGAATATTCCGAGGTTAACCACGATTATTTCACAATCAGTTTCTGCGTTCAGAGGAGACGATGCAAACTGGGAAGGTAAACAAAAGTCGTTAGTATCTAACTGTCTAACATAAATAATCTTCTGAGTTATTTTTCCAAAATCGATATCACTACTTCTCATACTTGTAGGTAGGGCGAAAACTAACTCGGCCTATTATGACAACCTATAATCCAAGTGGTTTGTTCAACGTGTTTAGTTTTTACGATTTTACGTAATGCGATGACTTGGTAATCGCAACATGGATGCTATTATAACATAATTTATTATCCCCTATGACCCTCCAGGCTTCCAGCCTGGTCTTACCCTTAAATATTATACGGTGGTAATAATTAATCAATGCATTCATCAATAATTTTATTACCACCTCATTAACAATCATTGTTGTCAATCCACAGACCCGAAGCGTTAAGTAGCTCACGAAATATTCTATTTATGTTAAGTTGCTTCTAAAGTCGACCGACAAAGTGTGGACGCCGCCTAAAGGTGTGTCCAAACAGTCGACCGGCGGTTGATCGACATCGGCTGATGAGGTGAATCTATTTTGTCGAGGTTCAGTCGACATCGAACGACGCTGAACATACCTTAAGAGAAAACTATGTGGGAACATACCTTAAGAGAGCATACGACATTTTTAGTATTGTAAGACAAGGTGGCTTAAACCCAAATTTCGGTTGGTTCTAGCCGTCGTGTCAGGGCGGCGTCGCGTCGGCGTCAAGTGCCGCGTTTTCAATGGCTTCTCGTAGTTCTGCGATTTCGAAATCGAGGGCGAAGCTTGGGTTCCTAGGATCCTGTGTTTTTCCTACATGCTATCAAGTTTCTGGCCTTCAAAATCAGCAGCACGTGCTTCGTGCCCAGTTCGTCACTCATCCAGGTACTCACCACAGTCGACGGCATAAACGGCGCTTAACCTTTGTGTCTCTTCGAGGAACTAGTAGATTCTGCTTTAAAAGTTTTCAGTCTGACGCGACGGTCCGAACAACACTTCACATTGGTCTGGGAAGATGGTCCGCTGGACCAAAAATTAAATCGTGTAGTCTGGTGAACTAAATCGAGGTCCGGAGAATGGTCTGGTGCAGTCCGATCCGTCTAATGTGCATGCAGTCCCCTCAAGACCACTCAAGCTTTAAAAAACCTCAAGCTTTAAAAAAAAGTTTTCAGTCCGACGCGACACGTTGGTCCGAACAACACTACACATTGGTCTGGGAAGATGGTCCGCTGGACCAAAAATTAAATCGTATAGTCTGCTGAACTAAATCGTGGTCCGGAGAATGGTCTGGTGCAGTCCGATCCGTCCAATGTGTAGTCCCCTCAAGACCACTGAAAGCCGCTGACTTCTCGGCTGGGAGTAATCTCCCAAACAATAAGTTACAGAACACCTGACAAAAATCAGGAGGTGACAACTGCATCCCGTACCTACTTATCGTGTGACAACTGAATTCAATGCCAACTTACCTGAGCCAAGACCAAACACTCTGATGAGGTGAGATATTTTATCCAATTTTCCGTAATTACTCACAATCACTTGTTGTCGTTCTAGGAGAGGTTTCATTGTTAATAATTGAGAATCGCACTATGAAAATCCTCTCAAAAGTTTGTCTGCCTTATGTTTGTTACAAAAAGATTAGCACTATCACGCTGGAAATCAACTGAATTGAGAATGGAAGTTTGCTAGATAGCGGCCACTAGATTTTCACGATGTTTCCTGTAATAATTAGATTATGGAACAGTTTTAGCCGGCACCGCCACAACCTCACAATCACTGAACCGACACACACAGACCCGAAGCGTTAAGTAGCTCACGAAATATTCTATTTATGTTAAGTTGCTTCTAAAGTCGACCGACAATTGTGGACGCCGCTTAAAGGTGTGTCCAAACAGTCGACCGGCAGTTGATTGACATCGCGGCTGATGAGGTGAATCTATTTTGTCGAGGTTCAGTCGACATCGAACGACGCCGACTATGTGGGAACATACGCCGTGGGAACATACCTTAAGAGAGCATACGACATTTTTGAGTATTGTAAGACAAGGTGGCTTAAACCCAAATTTCGGTTGGTTCTAGCCGTCGTGTCAGGGCGGCGTCGCGTCGGCGTCAAGTGCCGCGACAAGTCAGTAAACCACGAGGGGTAATGTTGATATCCTTACATTATCTGTCCGAAAATAAAGGCAAAATCATTTCCGACGACACACATATTAGATATTTCCAATTGCAAAATGACATAAAACCTCTGCCGAAATTCAAGACAGGAAAAATACCTAGTCTACAAAAGGATGAGATTTTTCTCAAACATTATCTGTCCGAAAATAAAGGCAAAATCATTTTCGACGACACACATATTAGGTATTTCCAATTGCAAAATGACATAAAACCTCTGCCGAAATTCAAGACAGGAAAAATACCTAGTCTACAAAAGGATGAGATTTTTCTCAAGCCAATCATTGTCATCTACTGGGAGGAAATAACTTTAATAATATAATAACCATTCATTTCAATACTTTTTTAAATAGCAGTTACAGTTCCCTCTGTCAAACCTCTTAAAAAAAATTAATCATTCCCGGATCCCTTGTTTTAGAACCGGCACTATAACGGTATGGTACCCCGTTACCCAGAGTTCGAGGTTAAATAGAATCAGAATAACCATTGCAAATTAAGCCGAGGGAAATCAATGTCATCCGGTTTTCTGGATTGTGGCTCTGGAATGATGGTGGACCTCTGGAATCAACGGCAGATTAAAACCCTATATCCAGAGTTGAAACAGAAATAAAATAACTGACGAACATCGTAAGTACAACAGTGCAATAGTCGCGGCACACAAGGAATCTGGAAGAAACCGCGTTAACATAATAATAATCATGGGTACATTTAATTTAATTTTCAATTGCTTTTTATTATTATTATTATTAAGGCAAGATTACAAAGGAAGTTTTATAAAAGAGAAACTAGAAAATCATATCAATTTTCAATTGAATAGCAGAAAAACATTTCGTTTCTGGAAAATTACTCCTTTCCTAGATCATCCTTATTCATCAGTTCACTCAAGACCTTCTGGATATCTGGGACTTCTTTGGCGATCTCTTCTTTGCACTCTTCTTTACATCTGCAAAGTTTCTTCATGATAACCTTCAGACATTTGTCTTTCTTTTTTAATGCTTTCTGGCTTCTTTTTTCAGTACCTTTCGTCTTTATGTCAAACAGTTCCTCAAATTTCTCTGTCAAAGTTTTGGTTTGTATAGGATCAACCAACAATTTTGGGTATGTAGCCTTCAGGTTTTTTAATGCTTTCTGGCTTCTTTTTTCAGTACCTTTCCTCTTTATGTCAAACAGTTCCTCAAATTTCTCTGTCAAAGTTTTGGTTTGTATAGGATCAACCAACAATTTTGGGTATGTAGCCTTCAGAAGTGCAAAGTCCTTTGCCAGTGCTGCCTTTTCATCTTGACTGTTGGAATCATCTGCTGTCCAAGGATAGGGTAAACTCCCAAGATATTGTTTAGCAGGGCGTGGTAGTTTCCAGGAAAGAACGGTTTTGCAGAGTTGGAGAACTTGAAGTTGTGTGGGATTTTCAGGATAGTCAAGGTTTGGGCGTTACATCTGCAAAGTTTCTTCATGATAACCTTCAGACATTTGTCTTTCTTTTTTAATGCTTTCTCGCTTCTTTTTTCAGTACCTTTCCTCTTTATGTCAAACAGTTCCTCAAATTTCTCTGTCAAAGTTTTGGTTTGAATAGGATCAACCAACAATTTTGGGTATGTAGCCTTCAGAAGTGCAAAGTCCTTTGCCAGTGCTGCCTTTTCATCTTGGCTGTTGGGATCATCTGCTGTCCAAGGATAGGGTAAACTCCCAAGATATTGTTTAGCGGGGCGTGGTAGTTTCCAGGTTTTTCATCTTGGCTGTTGGGATCATCTGCTGTCCAAGGATAGGGTAAACTCCCAAGATATTGTTTAGCGGGGCGTGGTAGTTTCCAGGAAAGAACGGTTTTGCAGAGTTGGAGAACTTGAAGTTGTGTGGGATTTTCAGGATAGTCAAGGTTTGGGCGACTATGTTTGGACACACCTTCACGGCGAAAGAAAAGATTTGTGATTGAGTGAAAGAGCTCCTTCACCCTTCCAGGGAATTTTGATTTTTTTTGTTTGTTTGATAGGGGGACCTGGAACCGAAGGGTAGGAAGACAGGAGAGAGCCAGCCATTCCGAGAACGAACATCATCCGTTCAGGATAAAATCCGCCCCGGGCTGGAATTGAACCCGCGGCTTAGCGCTTACAAGGCAGACGCGCTACCAACCAAGCTAACTAGACTGGTGTCATTTTCATTTGTAGATCTCTTGCTGTGCGAATAATGTTATTAATTTTTTATGCCGCTAAAGGGACTCAAACGCCGGAACTCCTGATTCCGAACTAGTTTCTTTACACATTACTCGTATGTCATTTTCATTTGTAGATCTCCTGCTATACGAATGACGTGACGTTAAGTATTAATTTTTTATGCCACCACAGGAACTCAAATCCCGGAACTCCGGGTTGCAAATCAGTTTTTTATCCAATGTGTCATTTTCATTTGTAGATCTCTTGCTGTACGAATCACCGCCGGAAATTCTGCTCCCCGCGCTCAAGCAGTTATGTAAAATATTCCCCGTGGATCTCAAAGCTCGCCGGGTGTTTGTGTCGGCCGGTGGTTTGAAGCGGGTGCAAGCATTGAAGCCACCCGCTGGCAGTGAGCTGTGTGAGGCGGTCACTATGATCAACTCTTATTTCCCGGAGGACATTGTACGCTACTACTCGCCCCGATGTACAGACCACTTACTGGCTAAGGTAAGTACCTACTACCTGCCTCGGTGGCGTAGTGGTCAAGACGCTTGCCTGGTAAAAGGGGGCGTGGGTTCGATCCCAGCCGAGGCATGGAATTTTATAACACATAATATTGTAGTTCTAAGGGTTAGGTGGTAGAGAACGCCTCCGGACCTCGCCTAGTGGTTACCCTTTACGCAAGAGTCTATTATTACTATTATCTTCAGTAAAATCAATTTCAGTATAGTGGTTAGCGCAGTGGATTTCAGATCTGGAGATAGGGAAATTTGCTCATGTTGAACATTTTTATCAAATTTCATCGAATTCGGACTATTTGACGCGGGGGGCTAATCCGGCCCTGCCCTGCGTACATAATTGGGATACCTAGATAGGTAGGAAAAATTGTCGGTCCCTTGGATTCCCAATCAGACAGGTTTGACTGTATTATTTAGATTTCAAACTCTTTATTGACTATAATTCAATTTACTCACTACACAAATATTATAAACAGCGGGCGAAATGATTGCCTAGGCCCTAGGGCAATCTCTACCATTCAGCCCTGACGTTAAAAGTCGTGAAAACTCGACTTTGGTAAGTGATACCTGCCTCGGTGGCGTAGTGGTCAAGACGCTTGCCTGGTAAAGGGGGCGTGGGTTCGATCCCAGCCGAGGCATGGAATTTTATAACACATAATATTGTAGTTCTAACGGTTAGGTGGTAGAGAACGCCTCCGGTGTTAACCTCACGTAATGGTTACCCTCCACGTAAGAGTCTATTATTACTATTATCTTCAGTAAAATCAATGTCAGTATAGTAATTAGCGCAGTGGATTTCAGATCTGGAGATAGGGAAATTTGCTCATGTTGAACATTTTTATCAAATTTCATCGAATTCGGACTATTTGAATAATAGTGCTTATTTATACTGCTCGCATAGGACTGTAAAGTCCCTTTACTCCAGCAGTAGGCTACTACTATTATTGTGGTCAAATTCTCAAATTATATTGAGGATAAAATTCCATACCTCGGCTGGGATTGAACCCACGCCCTCCTGTTTACCAGGCGAGCGCCTTGACCACTACACCACCAATGTACCCACACTTTGCAAGTGAATAACTGTGCCAATAAGCCCTTGAGTAGAATAACTGTGCCAATAAAATGTGATCGTACGGATGAAGAATGAACACCTAAGAAGTCGTAAAATTAGGTAGTTAGGTAGCCATTCAAAATTAGCTGTTTCTATTTCGCTTTCATCTTATTTCGGTTCTTATCATCTATTTATTATTTCATAAAGTATGTAGGTATTTATGCAATTAGAAAATTAGAATTTCTTCAAATTCTTGATCAATAATTAATTAATCGACCGTACAAAGCAATAAATGCGAGGTCTGCGTTTTCAACAGTAACAATAAATCACAAAACAAAGAGCGAAACTATTGCCTAAGACAGGGGTCGCCAACCTTTAATGGGTCGCGAGCTACTCAGATGACTGGGAGACCCTTAGCGAACTACCTTTTAGTCTGGGAACCAAAAATTTACGACTTAATAAGAGTTGCTCTCGACTCAACTTGAGCGACTGTCCGTGAGCAGCGAGCTATCAGAAAACCTCTCGCGAGCTACCGGTAGATCGCGATTGACGGGTTGGCGATCCCTGTACCCTAAATCACCAAAGTATGGAAAAGTATTTACAATTCCATATTTCGGTCTGATTCCTCCAAATTCAAAATTCTGCTTTTCCATTGGCTGTTACACTTGTAAGATACTTTTCCATACTTTGGTGATATGATCGAGGCACTGGTCTAGGACCATCTACCATTTAACCCTTCAACGATATTAAAGAAGTCCCGATTTGTTTTCAGGTGGATCAGTTCACACCTCAGGTGTCACTGCCCCTGATAACCTGTGCACCTGATACGCCTTCTGACATGTCCCTAGGAGATGAAGAAGGTAACTGGAGCTCACCCATCAGTCACGTGATTAGCTCTTGATACCACCAACCGTAATATTGCCGCCTTTGGGAGGTTTTTGTCGATGAAAATCGCTGAAACGGCCATATTATACATACATACTGGAATGGCTTGAATAAGGTCGATATGTACCTACCTATTACAAAAAAAAAACTTCAATGTCTATAGGTCTTATTTTTTTTATTTTTATTTAAATAAATAAAAAAAATAATTTATTGTTTTATAGATCACATTAAAAAATTGATTTGCCTACATATTAATATTGCACAGAAAATGTCCGCTTTGTCAAGTAGCATAACAGGAAAATGATTAGAATACTATGTCTTCACTTGACCAGGATTAATCAATTAAAGACTTTAGTGTTCCAATCATTTTCCTGTTAAAATATGCAATCGTTTGAGTGAACCCAGAAGACGGGTGGTTAAGTGCAGAAACTCCAAAAGTGCATCATTAGTTTTCCATGAAGGAAAGGGCTTTATTTTGACCGTCAGTGGTGATTGGTCAACAAGTCAACATACTTCAAGAGGTTTGATAGAGGGAACTGTAACTGCTAAGGTTTTTTATTGCTCCGAAATCTTTTTTTTTTTTTTTTTTTTTTAAAAGTTTTTTTTAGAGGGAAAATGTCAAAAACACAGGCCTCTCCCTTTTAATGAACGTTATTTACAGAGGGAAACTGTAACAATCAGAGTCCTTGCCCCTTGCTCCGAAATCAAAGAGAGAGAGGATAGGAAAAAGTCATCCGTTTCGAGAACAAACCTAATCTGTTTAGTAGAAAAGGCCCCCGGACTATAAAACTCTGCGCCTTTCAGAGAACGTTTTGGTGTCAAAAGGGTAACATCTAAAGGTGTGTCCAAAAATAGATGACCGCCCGTCGATCGATCGCAGGCCGTCGACTATGTGTGGACACACTTTAAGGATAGGGCATCACCCTGATACCCGGCCAGGCAAAATGTCCCCTGGTATTGGGTAAGCACACCAAACATCACCCCCTCACACTATTATTTTTTGTTGTAGTATACTCTGCCTCTCCTATAGGATGTGGTTTCGGCAGGGTAACACCTAGATAGGGCATCACCCTGGTAGCCGGCCGGGCAGGAACATGTGGCCACATGGTTGCGGGCCGTACACTGAGCGTTAATGCCGCACTGTGACGTACACGCCTTCTCACAGTTGTAGTTGTTACATACCTGCGCAGTGGAGAAATGAGCAGGAATTAAAGAAGGTGATTTATGCGAGGAGTCAAACGGTCAAGTCAAACCTTCAAATTCAAGGGTCAAACAATAAAGTAGGCGATTTGATTTTTCTTTAAGTCAAACCTCCGAATTCGAGGGGTCTTTGCTGTGATCGAAAAGGTACTTGCTGAAAATTTAATATTCTGTGAAACTTCAGTAAAATCGAACCAAAAAATTTCGATCCCTACTAGGCCTTTGGGATCAGGGTATCTGCTTTATTATATTAAAAAGATCTTTAGACAAATCTTTACAGTGTTTGACATTTAATGTGACACCGTGCGTTTACGCGTATATATATTGAACTATCACCGAAGCAACGCTCAGGCCGGTACATTTCTGAACGGGTGACTTACCTGGTCGTAGTTACACTCAGCATCGCTCTGACACTCGCCTCGTCTACAATAGGTCAGGGCGTCCCCTACATAGCCAGGCAGGCAGGTACACACGGGCCGATCTTTGCCGCTTTTATCGTAGCCAGGTTGACACTTGGCGTTCTCGCCACACGGGTTGGGTTCACACAGATCGTCTGGAAGAGGAGTGACATATGGGTAGTTTCAGTTATAAATTGATAGCCAGCTTAGTCAGCTTCGATTACAGCCCGGAGCAAACTTTATCCTAAACGGAGAGGGTTCTTTCGTTCTTGGAACGACTAGCTTTTTTCTATTCCATCTGCCTTCTCTCTTCAATTTCAGTTATTTCAGGACGATAAGACCTCTTTCCTTATATGTAGTTCTCTCTCAAGTAAAGAAAAAGAGGCCATCAGACCCGGAATTTCTGCATGGAAAGCAAGAGCGTTACAACTTGAAAACATAATCACTAGAATAATTTTATTATGTACGCTAATACGCTTGTAAGCCCACTATAAAGCTTAGTGGGCACAAGAGGTGTGGTGATTAACTGTCCTTGAACCAATAAATAAAGCTGCAGCAAACAAGAGGGTCAGAGAAAAACGAAGACCCATGTCCTTCACTTACATCTTCTAATGAATCTAAAGCCCGCCACTCATGATGAGTTTTCTCGCATGCGATGATCACATCGTGAGCGGTGGGCTTAACGTATGATATAAAGTACAATTGCAAAATGAGGTCGGGCGATGAGTGCCCATAAATAGGTCGTTCGGGGATCTAAGGCAGTGGGAAAATCAACTGGAATTCACACCCTTAAATTCCTAATCTATCATCTATTGACATTCAACTTGATGTGAAAGACGGTACTAGGTGTATGGTGGGTAGAAACGAGATCGCTTCGTAGTATTTTGTCGCCCCCTTATTGCAATGACATACCACACATCTCAGCTGTTTTAATGACTATCGCGATATACGTAATAATTACAGCACTCATGAGAAGCTGTGGTCTTGAGAAACCTAGTGATTCTAAAAACCTATGGGTACGGCAGTGCATCAGCCAAGTTTTCATGACATGTTTTATCCCAAACAGATAAGGTTCGATCTTAGCTGGCTTTCCCCTATCCTGACTTCCTTCGCTCTTTCGGACCGATAAGACCTTGCCAGTTACAGCTCCCTCTCTATCCAATTCTCTCTCTCTCTCCCTCCCCTCTCTCTCTCTCTAATTCTAGTGAAGGGATATGTGTCTGAAGCTCTGAAGATAATTATAATGGCACATGTGGCAACTCCCTCCACAAAATACATATTATGTACAAGTACATACATAATTATGTATATTATAAATGTTGATATACCCGTAGTTAGAATATAGTCAAATATTTTCATAATATTCTGCAATTTCCTTTATCTATGCACTTTTCTTCATCTATTCACCCACTTATGAGAGGAACAAGGGGGTATTCAAGGGAGTTCCAAGTCATTTTTTTTTTCTTTTTTTCTTTCTTACTTCATTCTTCATTTCCTTCCTTCTTACTTCTTCATTACAATTTATTTCTTCCGGTCTTTTTTAAGGAACTACTGCCCCTGTCAGCAATGAGAAAGCCAACGGAAGATTCAGAGAAGCACTAGTGTAAGTGTACCATTTATTCGCCCACCTAAAAAACGTACCATTTATTGGCCCACCTGTACCATACGCCACATAAGTCTGATCTGGACGAACTTTTTCAAGATCCAATTTCATCAAAAGAAAGGGCTTAAAGACTGCTATCGAACCAGTGCTATTCAAAAATTGTAGTCATAAAAACAAAAATTAGAAAAATAAATGTGGGCAGGTGGGCCAATAAATGGTACGTTTTTTAGGTGGGCGAATAAATGGTACACTTACCCTATTACAACAACATTTCATAATTTTATCCTGAAATTATTTAATATTACAGTCGTACCTGGCTAAGTGGAAAACCGGGATAAACGGGGAAAATCGTGGGCCCTGCGTTAATAATAATTGTACATAATTGGGACACCTAGATAGGTAGGAAACATTGTCGGTTCCTTGGATTCCCAATAAGACAGGTTTGACTGTATTATTTAGATTTCAAACTCTTTATTGACTATAATTCAATGTACTCACTACACAAATATTATAAACACCGGGCGAAATGATTGCCTAGGCCCTAGGGCAATCTCTACCATTCAGCCCTGACGTTAAAAGTCGTGAAAACTCGACTTTGGTAAGTGAGATATCAATATACATATAGAGATACAAACCATAAGATATTTTGCTGGAGAACCTACAATATGTCATACCTGTTTAGAAACCTAGATATTTCAAAAATAAAGTTCATCGATCTCTTTTTCACGCAATCTTTATTACGAATCGATGCGAATATTAGAAGATCCAATAATTAAATGAAGAAGATATGCCATCCACTCTGCGGTAAGATGTAGGCAATGCTGGTCAGTAGATCTTTGGACACCTACATAACTTTGTCACCAATATGAAATGACGGGACCGAATTTATTACGATCTGCGGTTTTATATATACATATATATATAGTTTTATCCACCCATAATTTGTTGATCTGAAGTGTATGAAAACCAACTTCTATGTTGATCATTTTAAATTTGTTGATTACTGCTGGTCACTAGATCTTTAGACACCTACATAACTTTGTCACCAATATGAAATGACGGGACCGAATTTATTACGGTCTGCGGTTTTATATTATTTTTAGATCGACTTTTTGTGTGCAACTATTTCGGAACTTTCACAGTCATTGAACTTAAAAATGTAGCAATGTTAGGTTGGAGGATTTGACGTCATTTTGTATGTAGTTAGTTT
>NW_007377471.1:202628-258893 GCF_000475195.1 Diaphorina citri
TTTTTTTGTTTTTTTTTTTTTTTTTTTTTTTTTTTTTTTTTTTTTTTTTTTTTAAGAGGTTTGACAGAGGGAACTTTAACTGCTATGGTCTTATCGTCCCGAAATCGAGGAGAGAAGGAAGACAGGATAGGAGAAAGCCAGCCGTTTCCGAGAACGAACATTATCCCATCAGGATAAAATCCGCCCCGGGCGGGAATCGAACCCGCGGCCTAGCGCTTACAAGGCAGACGCACTACCAACTAAGCTAACTAGGCTGGCCAACCAAGGTTAGTGGACTTCGTAAACGGAGGTTGATGTTCGAGTCCAATATATGGCATACCTTTTAGCATAATGAATTAATCGTGGAGCAACCTTCTCTCTCGACATAAACTTCAGTTATTCAGCTGAAGTTTTAGACGAGGAGGATTCAGCTCTTTGTTTAATGTGCTAGTGAGAGAATTGGTATCGTAAATAAAAAATAAATACCTACCTACCTAAACTTATTTCTAACTTACGTGGATCAAAGCGTCTACATTGGGTGAGCGGGTCTCCAGTATAGCCAGGTGGACACGAGCACACCGGTATGTGATTCCTCACATTACATTCTGAATTCACTCCACACTGGCCTGCACACACATTATTTTTTAGATCGACTTTTGGTGTGCATGTGCAACTATTTAGGAACTTTCGCAGTCATTGAACTTAAATGTAGCAATGTTAGGTTGGGAGGGTTTGATGTCATTTCATAATTTTACCAAAGTCGAGTTTGTTCCTGGGGCTCGGAAAAGCCAGCAACGGGCGGGTGATTGACCAGATTTTTGCCTTTTTGGTAGTGTCATTTTCTTCTTCCCCCCCCCCATTTTTCGTCTTTTTCCTTAACTTTTCCTAGGTTATTTCCCACTTTTGGTGCTAATGTCTCTACTCCTTCCCTCTTATATTAGACTTTATCCTCTCTCTCTCTCTCTCTCTCTCTCTCTCTCTCTTCACATTCAAATGCAGACTGAAAAGCCGGTGTTTGTTTATTATGATTCCAAAGCATTCGGAATTATAGTCCGAAGATTTCCGAAGAAGACAAAAAAAACCAGATGTTTCTATCTCAACTAGGAAAAAAAAGAAAATAAATTAAAAGCGAGGGAACAATTTCATGTGTGACATGAAGCCTACCACAAATCGCTTTTCGGAGGTTTCATGTCTCACATGAATCCTACCGTATTTGAAAAAAATGTTTTGTTTACGTCTGACTGTAACAACAACGCTTGAGTTTCATGTGGGACATGAATCCTACCGTAAGAGCGATTCTGGTGAAATTGATTCTGTACGCAAAAGGCTAAGATCTAGTGAAAAAGCGGTGTAAAGTGAGTAAGGCTGGTGTTTTACGGTCGAGTGTACTGGCGGGCGGAAAACACTGCCTTTACATCTCAAGCCAATAAATTATACCGGTATTACCAATATACCAATTTATTATGACGGTTTCACCGACGTATTATACCAATTTTCCACCGGTTTGAACGGTGCTTTAGGTCTGTTGAACCTCCTCATTTATTTGGGAGGGAGGTGGTACCTATGAAACAACATAATATCAGAAGGAACATTTTAATTTGATTACATTGACCACTTCTCTATTTTTTTTTTTTTTTTTTTTTTTTAAGAGGTTTGACAGAGGGAACTGTAACTCTAGGGTCTTATCGTCCCGAAATCGGAGAGAGAAGGAAGACAGGATAGGAGAAAGCCAGCCGTTCCGAGAACGAACATTATCCCATCAGGATAAAATCCGCCCCGGGCGGGAATCGAACCCGTGGCCTAGCGCTTACAAGGCAGACGCACTACCAACTAAGCTAACTAGGCTTCCGTAATATTGAAATATTTGAGTGTTAGGTATTCTGAACTCTGTTCCAGGTATGACCTATTACATGGGAGGAGACCCGTGTTCTCCTAACCCATGTGGTAGCAACACTCAATGCAATGTTGCCAGCAATCGTCCCGTGTGTTCCTGCTTGCCCGGCCATTGGGGTAACCCGCTCACCTACTGTCAGAGAGGCGAATGCCAAGGTAATCTCTAGGACTTGCTACCAACCTGGAGGGGCTGGGTTCGAATCCCGGTCGGGGCGGAAATTTTTTGGTCATTTTTTTCACTCCCGGATGTACCAAATAGTACCATTTTGTGATGCCTTGAAAAGGAGAGGCATTAAAAGCCCTTAGCAATTGAGGGACTGCCTCTCACTAGCTAAAAAAAGTAATTCAAATCTCAGTAGCATAAAGTCCAATATAACCTTCGCTTTAGACCAAAATAATAATAATAAAAACATATCTTTATAACCTTGACCTTGGTGACACACCCAGCCAAATATGTGGAACAAGGAAGGAATCGTAAAATAAATTTGGAACAATTGGTTTTATCCGAATTAGGAACATTACGAAGTTTGAAGATCTTGAAATGAATCTACGATAGAAGACAAAGTGTGCGTGGGAGTTGTTCCAATGTTTGTTATTTGAATAAACAAATTGTTCTTTGATCTTCAGACTCTTAAAAATACGTAGGATTACCTAAATATATTAGACGTACCTATCAGAACAACAAAATAATTTTCTACGTTAACCTAGTTAGCTTGATTGGTGGCGCGTCTGCCTTGTAAGCGCTAGGCCGCGGGTTCGATTCCCGCCCGGGGTGGATTTTGTCCTGATGGGATGATGTTCGTTCTCGGAACGGCTGGCTTTCTCCTGTCCTGTCTTCCTTCCCTCTTCGATTTCGGTACGATAGGACCATAGCAGTTACAGTTCCCTCTGTCAAACCTCTTTTTTTTTTTAAAAAAAAAGGAGGTTTGATCGTAGAAGGAACTGTAACGGCTAAAGTCTTATCGTCCCGAAATCGAAGAGAGAAGGAAGACAGGATAGGAGAAAGCCAGCCGTTCCGAGAACGAACATTATCCAAAAATCCGCCCCGGGCGGGAATCGAACCCGCGGCCTAGCGCTTACAAGGCAGACGCGCCACCAATCAAGCTAACTAGGTTAACGTAGAAAATTATTTTGTTGTTCTGATAGGTACGTCTAATATATTTAGGTAATCCTACGTATTTTTAAGAGTCTGAAGATCAAAGAACAATTTGTTTATTCAAATAACAAACATTGGAACAACTCCCACGCACACTTTGTCTTCTATCGTAGATTCATTTCAAGATCTTCAAACTTCGTAATGTTCCTAATTCGGATAAAACCAATTGTTCCAAATTTATTTTACGATTCCTTCCTTGTTCCACATATTTGGCTGGGTGTGTCACCAAGGTCAAGGTTATAAAGATATGTTTTTATTATTATTATTTTGGTCTAAAGCGAAGGTTATATTGGACTTTATGCTACTGAGATTTGAATTACTTTTTTTAGCTAGTGAGAGGCAGTCCCTCAATTGCTAAGGGCTTTTAATGCCTCTCCTTTTCAAGGCATCACAAAATGGTACTATTTGGTACATCCGGGAGTGAAAAAAATGACCAAAAAATTTCCGCCCCGACCGGGATTCGAACCCAGCCCCTCCAGGTTGGTAGCAAGTCCTAGAGATTACCTTGGCATTCGCCTCTCTGACAGTAGGTGAGCGGGTTACCCCAATGGCCGGGCAAGCAGGAACACACGGGACGATTGCTGGCAACATTGCATCAAATGTAAAGATAATGCCCAAGAGAGGAGTTGGAAAAAAGAGATTTAAGGGGTCGCTATTCGGTACCTACTTTTATTTTCTACTGACTTGGTGGGTCAAACAAAGGAATCAAATTGGAACCACCCTGTAGTCGCATTGATCTGAAAATAGCCTGAACTGGTTCCCAGTTGTGTACAAATATGGTCAGTGTCAAGATCAAAGCCATAGGTGACATCAAAGTAAGAAAGACATTGGACTGTTCTTGGATAAAAAATTATGAATCACCTAAGGACTGGCCTTATCAAATGGTTTAGAACTTTTAGAAATAGCTAAAATCCCAAATAGAAGGTCCTCTTCTTCCTCCTCCTTCTCCTCCTCCTCACCTTTTCCCGTGTTCAGACGGGGTCGGCGTTTTTCGTCCGAGAACGATGCAATATTCAAATACTGAACACTTTTCCTTTCAATACCTGAATTACTGTTCTTGGATAAAAAATTATGAATCACCTAAGGACTGGCCTTATCAAATGGTTTAGAACTTTTAGAAGTAGCTAAAATCCCAAATGGAAGGTCCTCTTCTTCTTCCTCCTCCTCATCACCTTTTCCCGTGTTCAGACGGGGTCGGCGTTTTTCGTCCGAGAACGATACAATATTCAAATACTGAACACTTTTCCTTTCAATACCTGAATAAGTTCGATTACAACAAATAATGTATGTACACTTAGTACACCCACGAATAACAAATCAACCAGAAGCTTCCAAAGTAGGAAAATACGAAGGTCGAAAAAACACGTCATTCAATTTGACAAGGTACAAACAAGTCAATCACAGAACTAAGATTAACCTAAATGATCTTATCTTGTAGTTTGAAAATTTTAATTACCATCAATTTAGAAATATTGGTTGAGTTCCAAAACATTACATCATTTTTTTTGCAGTCCCCGAGAGGGAAAACCCCTAATGGGTGATAAAAAGATTCTTAGCAATATATGGACCCCTCATGTGGTTGCTAGACCTCTGTGTATACCAGGTGGCCCCGGTCATTTCGAAGCACCCTATATTTTCCCCCTGATGTGGTTGCTAGACCCCTGTGTATAGTGTATACCAGGTGGCCCCGGTCATTTCGAAGCACCCTATATTTTGATATCTAATCAATATTGGTATTGTTATAAATAAAGATACCCATCGACAGCCTAGTTACCTTGGTCGGTAGCGCATCTGCCTTGTAAGCGCTAAGTCGCGGGTTTGATTCCCGCCCGGAGTGGATTTTATCCTGAACGGATAAGGTTCGCTCTCGGCATGGCTGGCTTTCTATCCTGTCTTCCTTCTCTATTCGATTTCGAGTTAGGTCATTTGACCTAAGGCCACCGTCACCCAACCCTCAATCCCATAAACTACCTAATCCTCCCATACATATGTAAAGATACCCTGGTCGTTGCCCGCATATAAATGGCAAATTCAAGGCCATTTGGTTTAATAATTTCATACCATGACTGTCATTTTGATCGGTTTCCAGGTTTCTGCAAAGTTGGTTACTGTCCCGAGTGGGAGGCCTGCATAATAGGTCAAACACCTTCAACCCTCTTAGGTGGTTTTGGATTTCGTTCTAAGGCTGAGAATTACCACCATGGATTATCGTGAAAGTCAGTTTAATCCGGGATCTCTATAGCTTTCTGCTTAATGTTGTCCAATTATACCTTTTTTGGTCACCTTTGGGTGATTGGCAAGTAGGTAGCCCATTTTCCTGAACCTCTCTTTTACGGTCCAAGCACTTGGCCATATTCTTTTAACTCCCCATAGGAATCTAACCCGGCCTTTTTGCCTGTTAGTGTGCTAGTATTTACTTAATGTGGAAGACTCCCAGACCATGGAGACTACTCAAAATGAATAGAAGATACTCTTACATGGTATGCAATACAGCAAAAGAACCGTGTCTTATTTTTAGTCCGGAAAATTTTCCTCTACCATCAGTTGACGCACCTTCATAGCAAGATTAATGTTAATTACAGGTACACATATGGGTAATCGATATCAATATATCGATTAAAAGCAAGTAGTCATCACATCAATAGTAATTATACACTGACTTTACGGATAGAATCGCTTTTCATACACATTGATGATACCTCATAAAAAAAACACATAAACGTATAATTCATACATAGAGAACAGTCAGAACAGCACGTGGTATGGCTCCAAACTCCCATGCATTTCCCAGGCACTGTATTTTGTTTATCGCCGTTTTTATTTCGGAGCAATAAAACTGCTACATTAGATCCGTGTGGTCTGTGTCGTAGCATGTCCACAACACCTAATTGGGAAGTATTGTCTCTTCTCGCCCATTTTATGAAGGACATGCGGACATGCCGCCCAATTCATGAGGGACATATCCTCATAAAATGGGCGAGAAGAGACAATACTTCCCATTTAAGAGCTGGGTTTACATGAGTCCACCTTTTATTATGTAAAAGTATCGAGTGCAATAATTTTCAACGATTTTAATGCTTAAAATCGTTAATAATTTATTAATTATTAATTGAGTTTACAATTTAATTTCATAAAAAGCTACATAAACTGAACCCCTCCTTAGTCGCCACAATTGTAAACAGTATCGAGTGCAATAATTTTCAACGATTTTAATGCTTAAAAGATGTAATGGTAAGATGCTCGTCTGTGGCAATTAGAAGGGCGTGGGTTCAATTCCGGCCGAGGTATGGAATTTTATCCTCAACATTGTTTGGAAATTTGACCATAATAATACATAGTACGATATAGTAGGCAGTAACTACCTAAATCTCTTTTCAATCTGTTCAGTTAGTGATTTTTTCCTCAACATTGTTTGGGAATTTGACCATAATAATACATAGTACGATAGTAGCCAGTAACTACCTAAATCTCTTTCCAATCTGTTCAGTTAGTGATTTTTTTCCCAAGAGGTTTGATAGAGGGAACTGTAACTGCTAAGGTCTTATCGTCTCGAAATCAAAGAGAGAAGGAAGACAGGATAGGAGAGTAATCCTCCCATACATAATATGTAAAGATAGAAAACATATGTAAAGATACCCTGGTCGTTGCCCGCATATAAATGGCAGATTCAAGGCCATTTGGTTTAATAATTTCATACCATGACTGTCATTTTGATCGGTTTCCAGGTTTCTGCAAAGTTGGTTACTGTCCCGAGTGGGAGGCCTGCATAATAGGTCAAACACCTTCGACCCTCTTAGGTGGTTTTGGGTTTCATTCTAAGGCTGAAAATTACCACCATGGATTATCGTGGAAGTCAGTTTAATCCGGGATCTGTATAGCTTAATCCTCAAGTAGTAAGTGATTCGTGATCAGGAAGTGCTTGTTTCGAATCCCGTCCGGGGCAGAACATTTATCGAATTGTTCTATTTCCGGATAAGCTTAAATGTACCTACGTAATCCTTCGAAAAATAATTATAAAGCAAACATCATAGGTAAATATTTCTTCAAAAAAAGACTCCCAGACCATGGAGACTACTCAAAATGAATAGAAGATACTCTTACATGGTATGCAAAACAGCAAAAGAACCGTGTCTTATTTTTAGTCCGGAAAATTTTCCTCTACCATCAGTTGACGCACCTTCATAGCAAGATTAATGTTAATTACAGGTACACATATGGGTAATCGATATCAATATATCGATTAAAAGCAAGTAGTCTCACCTTCTCTCACAAAAAAGTACATATAAGGGATCTTTTAGCACGGAGGGCTTGAGGATATTAATACCTATTTTATACGAGAATTTTATAGTTTTAGACAGAAAAAAGGCTAACCTATTTTTTCGCAATAGAAAATAATAAAATAGGTACCCAATAAACAAACACACATGAAGTACACAAATACAGCACACTTACCTTCATATTTTCGTCAATTTCGCAACTCGAAAAAAATTTAAAAAATCGGAAATTCGGTAATCACTTTACAAACCAAGTCGGTTTCATTTCACTACACTGATGTACGGCGCGATATAAGAAAACTATATAAACACTTAGTGGATGATGCCCACATACATGCCCACTATTCCAATGCCATGGCCAAGTCTCACTATGGCAAAATCAGTGGATTATTACGAGGGGTGTGCCAATCCCACTTACCTTTTTGGCGAACAGTTCTGAGGGTCTAGTGGTGACGACCTTGACTCTCTGTCAGGAGGTCACGAGTTTGAATTAGTTTGGGGTCACATTTTTTAAGACCTTCATCGTCCCACTTACCTTTTTGGCGAACAGTTGTGAGGGTCTAGTGGTGACGACCTTGACTCTCTGTCAGGAGGTCACGAGTTTGAATTAGTTTGGGGTCACATTTTTTAAGACCTTCATCATTTGAAGGGTTTTACTCGGGAGGTGCCGAAAGACGAAAATTGAGTTTTGAGTAGGTATTTCAACTGGAGTTAAATACGTCAATTTTCTATGACTTATGATGTTCATACTTGGTTCAAGATTAACTCTTGTATTATACCCGCCGCTTAGATAGTCAGACAGACCTATGTAGGTCTAATAGGTCTGGCTAGAGGACGTTAAACAGAGAGTAGACTAGCGTCTGGCTGTGGGACTATAAACAGGGAGGAGAACAGCTAACCCTAACCAGCCTAGCTAGCTGGCAGCTCCTCAAAGGGTTCTCTCTGCTTTTAAAAGACCAAGTACAAGTCCTCACAATGGTTGACTGCGGTTCAGGACGAGCCAGCCAATTTAACATGGCAAAGGGTTCTCCCCGCTCTTAAAGAATAAGCACAAGTCCTCACGATGGTTGACTGCGGTTCAGGAGGAGCCAGTTAAACATGGCTAGAGACCATCACCCCTTAGAGACTGTTGGGGGGCTAAAAAGAAGGTTGGTAAAACCCACCCTTAGACTGACCACACGCCACTGGCTAGGATTTATATGGTAAAGTCAGATTCCACTTCATGCATCTTGTTATGTATAACTATAAGATATACATTATACATAATATATGTTGATCTCTACAAATTCTATGTCATGGGGACCTCTGAGTCAACACTGTTCTAGGAAATTATGTAAACAATTTAGGAAATAGACAGGAGCACGTAGATAAAATATACCTACCTATCTACATAAAATTATACTCATTATCAATATTCTGCTCTAGTCGTTAGCGAAAGATATAGATATCCTAACAATAGGATGTAAAATTGATGTCCGTACACATATTACAAATTCAAGCGTAGGTGTAGAAAAACATAGAAACGACTTGTGGATTTAATAGTCAGTGTAAATGTGAAGATAATGCCCAAGAGAGGAGTTGGAAAAAAGAGGTTTAGGGGGTCGCTATTCGGTACCTACTTTTATTTTCTACTGACTTGGTGGGTCGAACAAAGGAATCAAGATGAAACCAGCCTGTAGTCGCATTGATCTGAAAATAGCCTGAACTGGTTCCCAGTTGTGTACAAATATGGTCAGTGTCAAGATCAAAGCCATAGGTGACATCAAAGTAAGAAAGACATTTACTGTTCTTGGATAAAAAATTATGAATCACCTAAGGACTGGCCTTATCAAATGGTTTAGAACTTTTAGAAGTAACTAAAATCCCTCATTTAGACCTAACCTATTCTTTTTCTTCTTCCTTCTCCTCCTCCTCCTCCTCGTCATTTCCCGTGTTCAGACGGGGTCGGCGTTTTTCGTCCGAGAACGATGCAATATTCAAATACTGAACACTTTTCCTTTCAATACCTGAATAAGTTTGATTACAACAAATGTATGTACACTTAGTACACCCACGAATAACAAATCAACCAGAAGCTTCCAAAGTAGGAAAATACGAAGGTCGAAAAAACACGTCACATAGGAATTGTAAAAACTACCTAGCTACCTACATACATAGGCACCTATTTTCTGAGGCATGTACCAACATAGGAATTGTAACAACTACCTAATTACCTACATAGGTATCTATTTTGTTAGGTACCTACCTGGGTATCTATTTTGTTTTGTAGGTAGTTGTTACAATTTGTACAGGCGAAGGGTAAAATGAGTAGGTGGTGTATTCTAGTGAGATGTAACATGTAATATAGGTTGTTGCTGTATGCAGAGTAATGTACATATATATGTATTGAGTTTTGTTGCTGTATGTATAGTGCAGTGTATTACTCGTATATGAAAGTTGTTACGATACATGCATATAGAGAAATGTAATATAGGTTGTTGCCAGTTTACCCGCACAGACAAAAAACGATTAAAACAGAAGATAGGAGGTGAGAAAGAGAGAGAGAGAGAGAGAGAGAAACAAGGGCGGTAATTTTCCATCCTACAGACTAATTAAACAGAGAAATGAGATTGACGTGAGTGGGAGAGAGAAAGAGGAAGGCATGGAGAGACAGAGGGCGTGATTTGGGAGGGAGAAAGAGACAGAGAACCAAAGAGAGGCAGAGGAAGAGGGAAAGAAAGATAGTGGGAAAGAGGGGAGGGAATGAGCGAGATAAATGTGAGTGAAAGTGAGAGAAAGAGAGAGAGAAAGAGACAGAGAGTCAAAGAGAGGAAGAGGAAGGATAGATAGTGAGAAAAGGGGAGGGAATGAGTGAGATAAATGTGAGTGAAAGTGAGAGAGAGAGAGAGAGAGAGAGAGAGAGAGGAGGAGGAGGAGGAGGAGGAGGCAGTACTGTAAATGGCAAATTCAAGGCCATTTGGTTTAATAATTTCATACCATGACTGTCATTTTGATCGGTTTCCAGGTTTCTGCAAAGTTGGTTACTGTCCCGAGTGGGAGGCCTGCATAATAGGTCAAACACCTTCAACCCTCTTAGGTGGTTTTGGATTTCGTTCTAAGGCTGAGAATTACCACCATGGATTATCGTGAAAGTCAGTTTAATCCGGGATCTCTATAGCTTAATCCTCAAGTAGTCAAGAGGTGATTCGTGATCAGGAGGTGCTTGTTTCGAATCCCGTCCGGGGTATAACATTTAACGAATGGCTCTATTTCCGGATAAGCTTAAATGTACCTACGTAATCCTTCGAAAAATAATTATAAAGCAAACATCATAGGTAAATATTTCTTCAAAAGATCAAAGTTTCGATTCACCTTCTCTCACAAAAAAGTACATATAAGGGATCTTTTAGCACGGAGGGCTTGAGGATATTAATACCTATTTTATACGAGAATTTTATAGTTTTAGACAGAAAAAAGGCTAACCTATTTTTTCGCAATAGAAAATAATAAAATAGGTACCCAATAAACAAACACACATGAAGTACACAAATACAGCACACTTACCTTCATATTTTCGTCAATTTCGCAACTCGAAAAAAATTTAAAAAATCGGAAATTCGGTAATCACTTTACAAACCAAGTCGGTTTCATTTCACTACACTGATGTACGGCGCGATATAAGAAAACTATATAAACACTTAGTGGATGATGCCCACATACATGCCCACTATTCCAATGCCATGGCCAAGTCTCACTATGGCAAAATCAGTGGATTATTACGAGGGGTGTGCCAATCCCACTTACCTTTTTGGCGAACAGTTCTGAGGGTCTAGTGGTGACGACCTTGACTCTCTGTCAGGAGGTCACGAGTTTGAATTAGTTTGGGGTCACATTTTTTAAGACCTTCATCATTTGAAGGGTTTTACTCGGGAGGTGCCGAAAGACGAAAATTGAGTTTTGAGTAGGTATTTCAACTGGAGTTAAATACGTCAATTTTCTATGACTTATGATGTTCATACTTGGTTCAAGATTACTTCTTGTATTATACCCGCCGCTTAGATAGTCAGACAGACCTATGTAGGTCTAATAGGTCTCGCTAGGGGAGCCTAGGGGACGTTAAACAGAGAGTAGACTGGCGTATGCCTGTGGGACTATAAACAGGGAAGAGAACAGCTAACCCTAACCAGCCTAGCTAGCTGGCAGTTTCAAAGGGTTCTCCCTGCTCTTAAAGGATAAGCACAAGTTCTCACGATGGTTGACTGCGGTTCAGGAGTTCAGCATTTCCATTGTATTGAGGAGCTGAGAAGAGAGTTCAATCAATATTTTTTACAACAAGGGATTGTCAAAAAGCTGACAGAATGTTATATAGAAGAAGTTTGTTTGACCACTAGTAGGTAATATTTGTTGCTTGGAGTAAATGCAAAAAATTAAGGGAGCTTTAATCAATAAACTTCAATCTTTTTCCATTTTTTACCAAGGTATATCATCATAAATGCCTGCATCAAATGTAACACTACATGAAAGCATTTACTCACATAATTTGGAGGTAATGAAAATATCCTCCCTCTTCAAGTTGAATTTGGGCAGAAGAACTTTCAGGGCTCTCCCAATGGAAGCTTCATTTCCATACTCCTGGGCAGTATCTAGAAAGTAGAAAAAAAAATTGAAAACAGAAAAGATTATAATTTCAAACTAATAATAAATAGGTACCATATACATAATTTTGTTCAGCAAATCTCTTTACAACAGGTAAATTGCTTGTATCCACCATTAGTAAACCCCTATAATGGATTGGCAGCAAATGAATAGAAAATTTACATAGGTATACTCACCAATTGCTCTGTAACCTGCAGCAAAAGCAGCCTCAATAGAGTTCTTATCTTATCACAAAATTTTATCAGTAATATCAGTTTCCTCATAAAGTGTGACCCTTTTCCACTCTATTCAGCATCATTCTTACGTGTTTCAATGTTATTCACGCACTCAGAAAGCCCTTGGTATGACAGATCAAGCACAAAATCGAGTCATCAGTACAAGTGTGAGTCAGGCACCTTTGAATGACAGTGCAAGTAGTGAGGAACAGTCATCTCCTAGTCCTGATTCTTCTCGGGTACCCATTCTACAAGGCTACCTCTCCAAGTGGACAAACTACATTCATGGTTGGCAGAACCGATGGATTGTGCTGACTAATGGTACTCTCTCATATTATAAATCAGACACAGAAGCTGCTCATGGGTGTCGAGGTGCCATCAGTCTGAGCAGAGCTACGATCAAGGTAAATATCGATGACATCATTGATGATGATGTTCAGATTCATTTGAATATTAATTATATTCTGTTGACACTATCACAAGCTAGAATCATGTTTGTTTTTGAATAATATTTCTGAGAAGTAAGTAGAAAACATTATGCAATGACACACACACATAAAAAAAAAGATGCATTAGGTAAGTATGTTATTTGCTTGATAGTCTCATAGAGTATTGCATTGTGTGTTCCTTGATCACTTTTATTTGTCTCTGCTCTTACCTTCCTTGAGTAAGTGTTTAGACAGTTTACAACCCCATAATGTTTAGTTTTGTTTGATTATGTAATCATTAATCAGAGAAGGTGTTTGTTTATTTAAATTTCAATCTTACCTATCCTAGTCAAACCTCTAGTGATAGTTCAACTTACACTTAAAAGTTAAAAGATTTGTGTGACTAAATATTTGATATGTTGGTAAAAAAAAAAATAGGTAATAATAAAAAAAAAAGACATTTGACCTATGTTAGTAAGTACATATTTTAAAATGGTTAAGGTAACCCAAATACACACTGATTTCAGGCACATGAACTAGATCTGTGTAGATTTGACATATCAGTGAATGATTGCGTCTGGTGTTTACGTGCAGAAACTGAAGAAGACAAACAGAACTGGGTTGATGTTCTAGAAGGATTTAAAGTAAGTATTTTCTTCTTGTTTATTTTTATTTTCTGCAATCTGATCCAATCCAAAATTCTTCCTAGTACTTACCTACATTGAATGAAGAAAAAAGTATTTCAGTAAGTAGGTACTTAGCAAATAAAACATTGTGAAAACAAGAGTAATACAGTCAGAAAATAAAGTCTTTTTTTATTGAATAGTTTTCCGTACTTGGTCTATTTATTTTAGTACATTTTCATTTAACAATTTTTATAATAATTTCTTCTTTCAGGTTGAATCAGGCTATGGAAGTGAAAACAATTTGACCAACAGTAATAAACCTGATGAGCACTATATTCAGTCCTCTGAATGCACTGTAGGCAGAATAGACAATTCAGCAAACATTGATTGCCAAGGAACCTAATTCGCACTAATATCAAAAGAACCCAATGTATTGCCAAGGTATACCTACGCAATTTACACTACTGGGGTAGGAATAAGACAGTTAAAGAAGAAGAGCAAACAAATAAATAGTAAAAAACATAGAATTTATTGAATAAAATTTGATCATACATATGATTCAGCAACATTGATTGCCTAAGAGCCCAATTTTTGGGGTAGGAATAAGACAGTTAAAGAAGAAGAGCAAACAAATAAATAGTAAAAAACATAGAATTTATTGAATAAAATTTGATCATACACATAAGAATTGTATAAAATAGTTTAAATTAAAAAAGGTACAATAAATAAGGCAACATAAAATATTAGGTACATACTTACATTTGCACATAAATGGTAATTTAACACATAACATGCGAAAATTAAAGGATATTCATTTAGAAATGAGCCAGCCATGCAATTTCTTAACAAACAAAACTTCCTATAAAACAACGAATTTCATGAGTTATTCAAGTCAAGTAGGTGTACCTCTAATGTGCATCTTTTTCAAGCTCGGTTTCAGTTCAGGCAATCTTGTCCGGGGTATGCAATGACACACACACATAAAAAAAAAAAAAGATGCATCAGGTAGGTATGTTATTTGCTTGATAGTCTCATAGAGTACCTATTGTATTGTGTGTTCCTCGATCACTTTTATTTGTCTCTGCTCTTACCTACCTTGAGTAAGTGTTTAGTCAGTTTACAACCCCCTAATGTTTAGTTTTGTTTGATTATGTAATCATTAATCAGAGAAGGTGTTTGTTTATTTAAATTTCAATCTTACCTATCCTAGTCAAACCTCCACTTAAAAGTTAAAAGATTGTATGACTAACTATTTGATATGTTTGTAAAAAAATAGATATTTGACATATATCTAGGCGCACAGCAGTGTGCCAGGCCAAGTTTAATAAGTACATATTTTAAAATGGTTAAGGTAACCCAAATACACACTGATTTCAGGCACATGAACTAGATCTGTGACCTTGAGTAGGTAAGTGTTTAGACAGTTCACAACCCCATAATGTTTAGTTTTGTTTGATTATGTAATCATTAATCAGAGAAGGTGTTTGTTTATTCAAATTTCAATCTTAACTATCCTAGTCAAACCTCTAGTGATAGTTCAACTTCCACTTAAAAGTTAAAAGGTTGTGTGACCAACTATTTGATATGTTTGTAAAAAAATAGACGTTTGACCTATGTTAGTAAGTACATATTTTAAAATGGTTAAGGTAACCCAAATACACACTGATTTCAGGCACATGAACTAGATCTGTGTACTCCACTTAAAATTTAAAAGATTGTGTGACTAACTATTTGATATGTTTGTAAAAAAATAGATATTTGACATATATCTAGGCGCACAGCTGTGCGCGCGCCAGGCCAAGTTTAATAAGTACATATTTTAAAATGGTTAAGGTAACCCAAATACACACTGATTTCAGGCACATGAACTAGATCTGTGTAGATTTGACATATCAGTGAATGATTGCGTCTGGTGTTTACGTGCAGAAACTGAAGAAGACAAACAGAACTGGGTTGATGTTCTAGAAGGATTTAAAGTAAGTATTTTCTTCTTGTTTATTTTTATTTTCTGCAATCTAATCCAATCCAAAATTCTTCCTAGTACTTACCTACATTGAATGAAGAAAAAAGTATTTCAGTAAGTACTTACCAAACAAAACATTGTGAAAACAAGAGTAATCCAGTCAGAAAATAAAGACTGTTTTAATTGAATAGTTTTCCGTACTTGGTCTATTTATTTTAGTACATTTTCATTTAACAATTTTTATAATAATTTCTTCTTTCAGGTTGAATCAGGCTATGGAAGTGAAAACAATTTGACCAACAGTAATAAACCTGATGAGCACTATATTCAGTCCTCTGAATGCACTGAAGTTCTGCTAGATGATGAAGAAATTGGTCAATTACGGAAAGGTAATGATGCCTCAGAATTCTATAATGCTACAAGTTATACTAACTTGTTGATAAATTGCTTATTTCAATACAGTATTTAAAGAACATGCACTTTTAATATTGGATACCTACTTATTGACTAAGCTAATTCACTATAGGAGCCTGGTCCCTATCATCTTCCCGAGACAGAAATGTCCCTAAAAAAAGTCTATTGACCTATAATGCTGCAAGTTATACTTGTTGATAAATTGCTTATACAGTATTGAAAGAACATGCACTTTTGATATTGGATACCTTCATACCTACCTATTGACTAAGCTAATTCACTATAGGAGCCTGGTCCATTGTGGTTATTTCAAGATATTTCTCAAGTATCCTACTGTTCTTTTATCTTAGTGGTTAGTTCATGAGCAGTGACACTCTTTTTTTTTAATCCCATTTTGTGCTTCTGCGCAGGACCAGAGTCTAGAAACCAAAAGTTGAACATTATTGTTGTCGCTTTTGATTTATCGGGAACTGTAAGGTCTGTCGCTCATTGGAAGCGTAGTCGCCTGAAAAAGCAAATCTCTGAAAATGTCTGGCATTGGCATTTTTCCTGGCCTGGCATTTTCACAGGTTTTTTAGGCTACTATGCGCTACTGAAAGTCGCGCAACTGCGTTTCCAACTTGCGACGGGCTTTAAGTTGTGTCCACACATAGTCGACCGTCCGTCGATCGATGTCGACTGAGCCGTTCACACTGCCTCGACAACATAGATTCACCTCGTCGATGGACAGACGGCCGGTCGACTATGTTTGGACACGCCTAAAGGTCACATCTACGTTCAGATTCTCGTCAGTATTTTTGATACAGCTTCACAGGTTTTCTATTGAACACGTCACCTCTCAGAGGCTCACATTAGCTTGATTCTACACATTCTGTTCCGTAGCTCGCACGGTGTTTGTATCCCAATATCAACAATAAACTCCGGGGACCCGCATGTGCTGATAACAACCTCACACTAGTCAGTGTGATTTCAATGCTCACATTAGTTTTCTACTGATTTGAATAGTTATCGCGTTTACGATTGGTTATAAGATCGCCGATAGTTGTTTCTTAGAATTTTTGATCGTGAAATTAGGTACCTTTTCCTGTAAAAGTACCTTTTTTTATGGTAAAATTTGTGATTTTTTTGGTCTAGTTTTGGATCAATTTCTCTCGGTTTATCATTGTTTTTCATACGCGTCTAATGAAAGTATCTTTTCTACCGTAAAATTTTTGATTTTTTGATCAATTTTTGGATCAATTTTCTCTCGGTTTTTCATACGCGTTTGTTCGCGTGTTCAATATCTTTGTAATTGATTGATTACTTTTAGGTGCTCTTGTGATTACTTTGTAACTGTGTTCATAGAAGTATCAAGTAGTGTTTTTGTTACCTACTTTTTTTTTCTAAAGTTCATTTTTATATTTTTTTATTCCTACTGCTTTGTAATCTTTGTTCAGTAAATAAATTTGTGCCCCTCTTCCATATTTACACACACCGTCCGTATTTACATAACCGTATCAAATCAGTTTCCCCGCCATATTTTGCGGATTTTGCCAATTTCGAATCTTGTGTCAAGTCAGAATATTTCGCAATTTTGAAGCTAGCAAAATATACATTGTTGTGTGCTTTGTTTTCCGCGGGCTCTTTTGGATTCCGACCTATCTTGACATAGTGAAATGATTAAAAATTCTACTCAAGTAGCCAAGGTATCTATAGTTTCCTCTATTCCATCTACATATCTTCATTTTCCTCTTTCATTTGGCAATGACTTTGTCGCAAGGTTCTTCAGATGTTTCTGATTTCTTGTGCAAGCGAAGTACATACATATATGAATATTTGTTCCTGTTCTCATATTTTTTTCAAGACAGGAAGAATAAGAAGAACGAGAAGAAGAAGACGAAGAACATGGAGACGAGAAGCTAGTGAAGCAATAAAGAACAACAACACAGGAAGAAAGAATAGGGGAGAAGATGATTTACATTAGTTCTTTCATGAAGAGTTACTCTGATACTCTCTATTGTATGAGTTTTTGTTGTGTGCTGAGTTTATCATACAGAATTAAAAATACATGCTTTCATTACAAAAACATCCAATAAAATGTGAAAGAATAGGTGTCCCTTTGTCATACGAGATACATACGTGTTACATTTGTTACAAGTTTGCCCCTTTGTCATCCGAGATACGTGTTACATTTGTTACAAGTTTCAAGTTCTTTGGCTCAGTAAAAATTTATTATTATGTTAAGGCGGTTTCTTCCTGATCCCTTATGTGCCGCGTCCATTTAAATTTAGGATTGCTCTGCCTCAGTAAAAATGGTATCAAAGAGCAAATAAGTTAGTTTTACGAGATTTGACCCATACCTACATTCAGAAATTACCTTTCATTGATCTAATTCTCCTCTTCTATTATCTCTGATCCCTGCTTCTTTTATTTATCCTGAACCCGGGATCATCTGTTGTTAAATCTTTACATATTCACTCGACTATACCTTCATAAAATGAATAGCTCAATCCCAATGGGAATTCAGCTAAATAACCTCGAGTGTAGCAGTATATAGTCTGGTCTATCTCATTCCTAATGGAAATTTAGCTAAATAACGCCGAGCGTAGTAGTATAGTCTAGTTTAGACCTTATGCTATAAAATAGTACGATCGGAAGTCATATTTTAATCACACCAAACTAATCGTTTGAATTCAGAACAGATAAGAAAATCGTTCGATTAAAATACACCTGACCTAAATGATTAATGAGAGTTATCAATCAAGAATGAACCTATTGAACCCCCGATTAGAAATGCCCTAACCTAGTTCATATAAACGATATTATAGCCAGCCTAGTTAGCTTAGTTGGTAGTGTCTCTGCCTTGTAAGCGCTAGGCCGCGGGTTCGATTCCCGCCCGGGGCGGATTTTATCCTGATGGGATAATGTTCGTTCTCGGAACGGCTGGCTTTCTCCTATCCTGGCTTCCTTCTCTCTTCGATTTCGGGACGATAAGACCATAGCAGTTACAGTTCCCTCTGTCAAACCTCTTAAAAAAAAAGTCTTACCTGTTGATTTCTTTCCATCCCTCATCTTCCCGCCATGCAACCCTTTAAAAAAAAAAAAAAAAAAAAACGATATTATAATGTTAGGACTGACATTCAGATTTTCAGCTTAACGCCGTACACAAAAAGTCCACTCTAAGGCTTTTTTTTAATAGATTTGATAGAGGGAACTCATAGGGTTTTATCGTCCCGAAATCGAAGAGAGAAGAAAGACAGGATAGGAGAAAGCCAGCCGTTCCGAACCTCATCTCTTCAGGATAAAATCCGCCCCGAACGGGAATCGAACCCGCGGCCTAGAGCTTACAAGGCAGACGCGCAACCAACCAAGCTAACTAGGTTTGCACTCTGAGGCTTAGGTGTAGGGGAAAACAGCTCCAAAAGGTGGAAATAAGTCTATATGAATCTACGAACCCTCAAATTTTCATGATGTGTTTATTTACTTTATTTTTTATTTCGATTCTAACGATTCTTTCACAAGCTCAATCAACCTTGAGCTGAATCCTCCTCATCTAAAACTTTTGCAAAATAGCTCAAGTTTGCAAAACAACTCAGGTCTATGGTAATTCATTCTTAGATCTTCATTCTTCTCATGAAACTTTCTTTTTGTCCCATTCTTTTTGTTCTTTTGTCGCAAGTAGGATTGAATGGTAGAGATTGTCGCAAGTAGGGTATGTAATTATAAACAATAAAGAGTAAATAATAAATTAATCTAATCGACCAAATTTGTCCTCGTTCATTTTCAGGAAGAAAATTCCAACGGGACCAGCATTCTAGCAGAGGACGAGTTCTACGATGCGGTTGAATCTGGGTCTCAGAACTAAAGATTTCATTTTGAAATTAAATCATTCTTGCTATCTTCGATAATTGGTAAGACACTCCTATAGGAGGGAGGGGGAAAAATGTAGAGAGGAATGGAAGCGATGTTCCCTAGCTCCCATGAAGAAGTCGCCACTGCTTATTAATTTAATCAGTCACGAATTCAGAAAGTCAATAATCTCAGCTTATGACTCAACACTTCCTTCTTACCTTCAGAAAATTTATTATTCGTAAATATTTCCACAGGTGGGACAGGATATTGTGAAAACATTTTGACATCATTTATAATTTCATCCCATTTTTTTTGTCAAATCTCGAGAGTACCATTTTGACTGAATTTACAATGAAGTAAAATGTATTTACACAACCGTTTCTGATTTCTGTTCCGTTCTATGTAGATCTCTATTTTAGAAAACTAGATGAAAAAAAAGAAGACGAAAAAAAAGAGAAAAAATCCCCAATTTAATTCAAAGTTCATTTAGGGCTTTCATTCGTGTTCAAAATAAAACTACCTACTCCCTTCTTTGCCCGCTGCGCTTTCCTATATGAACTGAAACTACTTACATATGATCGACTGCATCTCAGTGTGATAATTCAGTTATCATTAAGAGTGAAATATTTAGGGTGGCCCAGTGGTGGATACCTGAGGATCCAACATTGCCTTTCTTCCGTCTTTCTATCTCCTTCACTTTCCCCTCTGTCCCTTATTATTATCATCTTTCTTTCGCGCCGATGTCCTCCACACATCCTGAATTTCTCGGTCTGAAATGAACGATTTAATGTAAAATTATAAATAACTAGTACCAATGAGGGTCTTTCATTCATACGTGATGTTATAATGTTCTATCTATATGTATATTATGTTAGTATTTAATATTATGATGGAATTCTATCTTCTTGGGACACAGACTAACTTGTGAGTCATCCAGCCTACCCTTCTTATGATATCATATTCCTTGTGATATTATTTGCTTACTATTTGTGTTCTCGAGTATCATGTGATCATATGTTAGTCATAGTCGAGATTTAAATTAGGTATGTACTACAATATGGGTAATTTCATGTACGGTACAAGTGATAATATTATAATATCTGAGAATAATGGTTGATACACGTACGATAAGGCAGTGGTGGGTGGTTGGATTGTTGTTGTAACAGTACTTACTAAGTAGTGACCCAGTCCTTAACAGTGGTGTGTCGTGATTTCTAAAGGCGTATTTTCCGTTCGGAAATTTCAATTTCATGTACGGTACAAGTGATAATTATAATATCTGAGAATAATGGTTGATACAGTGATACACGTACGATAATTAATGAGGCAGTGGTGGGTGGTTGGATTGTCGTTGTAACAGTACTTACTAAGTAGTGACCCAGTCCTTAACAGTGGTGTGTCGTGATTTCTAAAGGCGTATTTTCCGTTCGGAAATTTCATGTTGGTACTGGTGGAAATAGGGAAATGGAACATTGGTCCGAAAGGAAAATATGGAACATTGTTCCATTTCCAGGTTCCAAACCTGCTGGCGGTTTTGGAATCTAGGTTTGTTCCAGGTGGTTTGACCTTTTTGAGAAAAATGTCGATTTCTTGAGAAATATAAGAACGCCCCCCTTTCATTTTTAAATAGAAGATTTCGTTTTGAAATTAAATCATTCTTGCTATCTTCGGTAATTGGTAAGACACTCCTATAGGAGGGAGGGGGAAAATGTAGAGAGGAACGGAAGCGATGTTCCCTAGCTCCCATGAAGAAGTCGCCACTGCTTATTAATTTAATCAGTGACGAATTCAGCAAGTCAATAAACTCAGCTTATGACTCAACAATTCCTTCTTACCTTCAGAAAATTTAATACATATTCTTAAAAATCTCCAAGTGGGACAGGATATTGTGAAAACATTTTGACATCATTTATAATTTCATCCCATTTTTTGGTCAAATCTCGAGAGTACCATTTTGACTGAATTTACAATTAAGTAAAATGTATTTACACAACCGTTTCTGATTTCTGTTCAGTTCTAGACCTCTATTTTAGAAAACTAGATGAAAAAAAAGAAGACAAAAAAATCCCCAATTTAATTCAGAGTTCATTTAGGGCTTTCATTTGTGTTCAAAATAAAACTACCTACTCCCTTCTTTGCCCGCCGTGCTTTCGCTACTCAATCTCAGATGATCTCTGGATATAATGTATTCAATCCTATATGAACTGAAACTACATACATATGATCGACTGCATCTCAGTGTGATAATTCAGTTATCATTAAGAGTGAAATATTTAGGGTGGCCTAGTGGTGGATACCTGAGGATCCAACATTTCCTTTCTTCCGTCTTTCTATCTCCTTCACTTTCCCCTCTGTCCCTTATCTTTCTTTCTGTAATCGCGCCGATATCCTGAAACTCTCGATCTGAAATGCATGATTTAATGTAAAATTATAAATAGAAACTAGTGCCAATGAGGGTCTCTCATTCATACGTGATGTTATAATCTTCTATCTATATAGTATATTATGTTATTATTTAATATTATGATGGAACTCTATCTTCTTGGGACACAGACTAACTTGTGAGTCATCCAGCCTACCCTTCTTATGATATCATGTTCCTTGTGATATTATTTGCTTACAATTTGTGTTCTCGAGTATCATGTGATCATATGTTAGTCATAGTCGAGATTTAGTTCATGTTATTGTGGTTTTTTCAAGATATTTCTCAAGTATCCTACTGTTCTTTTATCTTAGTGGTTAGTTCATGAGCAGTGACACTCTTTTTTTTAAATCCCATTTTGTGCTTCTGCGCAGGACCAGAGTCTAGAAACCAAAAGTTGAACATTATTGTTGTCGCTTTTGATTTATCGGGAATTGTAAGGTCTGTCGCTCATTGGAAGCGTAGTCGCCTGAAAAAGTAATTCTCTGAAAATGTCTGGCATTGGCATTTTTCCTGGCCTGGCATTTTCACAGGTTTTTTAGGCGACTATGCTCTACTGAAAGTCGCGCGACTGCGTTTCCAACTTGCGACGGGCTTTAAGCTGTGTCCACACATAGTCGACCGTCATCCGTCGATCGATGTCGACTGAGCCGTTCACACTGCCTCGACAACATAGTTTAACCTCGTCAATATATCGATCGACGGCCGGTCGACTATGTTTGAACACAGCTAAAGCTCATTGGAAGCGTAGTCGCCTGAAAAAGCAAATCTATATGAAAATGTCTGGCATTGGCATTTTTCCTGGCCTGGCATTTTCACAGGTTTTTTAGGCGACTATGCGTTACTGAAAGTCGCGCGACTGCGTTTCCAACTTGCGACAGGCTTTAAGCTGTGTCCACACATAGTCGACCGTCCGTCGATCGATGTCGACTGAGCCGTTCACACTGCCTCGACAACATAGTTTAACCTCGTCGATATATCGATCGACGGCCGGTCGACTATGTTTGGACACACCTAAAGGCCACATCTACGTACAGATTCTCGTCAGTATTTTTGATACAGCTTCACAGGTTTTCTATTGAACACGTCATCTATCAGAGGCTCACTAGCTTGATTCTACACATTCTGTTCCGTAGCTCGCACGGTGTTTGTATCCCAATATCAACAAACTCCGGGGACCCGCATGTGCTGATAAGAACCTCACACTAGTCACTAGTGTGATTTCAATGCTCACATTAGTTTTCTACTGATTTGAATAGTTATCGCGTTTACGATTGGTTATAAAAAAGAATAAGGACGACAAAAGTGAAGTGAAATGATTTCGATCTCTGTATTGGTGCAGTGGTTAGCATGGTGGATTTTTAATCTGGAGGTTGGTGGTTCAAGTCCAAGTCAAGCAATAAAATTTATCATAGTTAATGAAGCATGGAAAGAAATTTGGGACAAGCGTTCATGTCAAAATAAAACTACCTACTCTCTTCTTTGCCCGCCGCGCTTTCGCTACTCAATCTCAGATGATCTCTGGATATAATGTATTCAACCCTATATGAACTGAAACTACATACATATGATCGACTGCATCTTAGTGTGATAATTCAGTTATCATTAAGAGTGAAATATTTAGGGTGGCCCAGTGGTGGATACCTGAGGATCCAACATTTCCTTTCTTCCGTCTTTCTATCTCCTTCACTTTCCCCTCTGTCCCTTATCTTTCTTTCTGTAATCGCGCCGATGTCCTCCACATATCCTGAAATTCTCGATCTGAAATGCATGATTTAATGTAAAATTATATGTAAATAGAAACTAGTACCAATGAGGGTCTCTCATTCATAGGTGATGTTATAATCTTCTATCTATGTATATTATGTTATTATTTAATATTATGATGGAATTCTATCTTCTTGGGACACAGACTATAACTTGTGAGTCATCCGGGTTACCCTTCATAATGATATCATATTCCTTGTGATATTATTTGCTTACTATTTGTGTTCTCGAGTATCATGTGATCATATGTTAGTCATAGTCGAGATTTAGTTCATGTTCTTGTGGTTATTTCAAGATATTTCTCAAGTACGAGTATAGTATCCTACTGTTCTTTTATCTTAGTGGTTAGTTCATGAGCAGTGACACTCTTTTTTTTTAATCCCATTTTGTGCTTCTGCGCAGGACCAGAGTCTAGAAACCAAAAGTTGAACATTATTATTGTCGCTTTTGATTTATCGGAAACTGTAAGGTCTGTCGCTCATTGGAAGCGTAGTCGCCTGAAAAAGCAAATCTATGAAAATGTCTGGCATTGGCATTTTTCCTGGCCTGGCATTTTCACAGGTTTTTTAGGCGACTATGCGCTACTGAAAGTCGCGCGACTGCGTTTCCAACTTGCGACGGGCTTTAAGCTGTGTCCACACATAGTCGACCGTCCGTCGATCGATGTCGACTGAGCCGTTCACACTGCCTCGACAACATAGTTTAACCTCGTCGATATATCGATCGACGGCCGGTCGACTATGTTTGGACACACCTAAAGGCCACATCTACGTACAGATTCTCGTCAGTATTTGTGATACAGCTTCACAGGTTTTCTATTGAACACGTCACCTCTCAGAGGCTCACACTAGCTTGATTCTACACATTCTGTTCCGTAGCTCGCACGGTGTTTGTATCCCAATATCAACAACAAACTCCGGAGACCCGCATGTGCTGATAACAACCTCACACTAGTCACTAGTGTGATTTCAATGCTCACATTAGTTTTCTACTGATTTGAATAGTTATCGCGTTTACGATTGGTTATAAATTAACCGTATTTTGTTCTGATCTATTCCAGCCGAATCAGGGCAAATACCTTCGTCTCTTCCTAACCGTATGTATGCTATGCCAAACTCTAGTGACGCCTCCAAAACAAGGCACAACCATCACGAGGCAAGACATTGCCTGTAAGATCACCTACTGCTCTGTAGGTAAGTCGAAACTCAATTTATTAAAATCAAGGGCTAATAGAACGTGTTAAAATCAAGGACTAATGGAATTATTGAAATTAATTGCTAATAGAACTTATTGAAATTAAGGGCTAATAGAATTTATTAAAATCAAGGGCTAATAGAACGTGTTAAAATCAAGGACCAATGGAACTCATTGAAATTAACTGCTAATAGAACTTATTGAAATTAAGAGCTAATAGAACTTATTGAAATTAAGGGCTAATAGAACTTGATAGAATCAAGGGCATGGCTATGGATCTGCTCAAAGCTCGTCATGTGGTGACCTCCGTGGCCGAGTAGGTATCACACTGAGTCCCAGGGTCGAAGTTTTCTGTGCTTGAGCTAATAGAACTTGTTGAAATTAAGAGCTAATAGAACTTATTGAAATTAAGGGCTAATAGAACTTGATAGAATCAAGGGCATGGTTATGGATCTGCTCAAAGCTCGTCATGTGGTGACCTCCGTGGCCGAGTAGGTATCACACTGAGTCCCAGGGTCGAAGTTTTCTGTGCTTGGAGTTCCGGGTGCACACAGACAGCGTTGTGAGGACAAGTGAGTAGATGAAAATTAATAGTAAATTAGGCACTGAGTAATGCTGTGATACCCACCTAAGTTGTGAAAAAGCTGTCAGCTTGATTTTGAATTTTCTTCTCTTTCCCAACAGCTACGCTAGAAAAAATGACCGTGGCGGAAACCATATCCGAGGATACAATCATATTCTGGCAGATACACAAGAGCATATGGCCGGTGACCCAGCGTGATGCGGTGTTCTGGTCGCATATGACCCAAGTCCCGGATCCCAGTGACAGGGATGCACAGAACATTTGGATTGTCGTCAATAATTCCACAGACCTGGATGCTTATCCGGTAAGTAGAAGGCGAGTCACTCAGACCATCTGACAGGTCTCATAGAGCTCTGTCAGACGTTCTCAGCTTAAGTGGCGATCATAAGGTTAATAGAGGCCCAGTGAACTTTGTTTGTAAAGTCTGAAGGTTCCTAATTCGATTCCCAGAAGAATTAAGAAGAACAAGGACGAAGAAAGTGAAGTGAAATGATTTCGATCTCGGTATTGGTGTAGTGGTTAGCACGGTGGATTTTTAATCTGGAGGTTGGTGGTTCAAGTCCAAGTCAAGTAATAAAATTTGTCGTAATTAATGAAGCATGGAAAGAAATTTGGGACAAGCGTTCATGTTTAACACAATATCAACCATATTTTGTTCTGATCTATTCCAGCCGAACCAGGGCAAATACCTTCGTCTCTTCCTGACCGTATGTATGCTATGCCAAACTCTAGTGACGCCTCCAAAACAAGGCACAACAATCACGAGGCAAGACATTGCCTGTAAGATCACCTACTGCTCTGTAGGTAAGTCGAAACTATGCTGAAATACATATACAATTGACAAAGATTCAACCATTGACGTATTTTTTATGTCAGAAAAACAAATCAAGGACAAGCTGCATGAACTATTTAAAAATTGAATCAATGTACTTTAAGTATATTATCTACTACCTACATACTTTTATTATTTTATTATTAAGCATTACTTTTACCAGGCGAGCGTCTTGACCACTACGCCACCGAGGCAGGTATAGGTATCCAGTATCCACCCAAGACTCCGATCTCCTAGAACTCCTTGAAGTACTTACCTACAACTTGGGAAAACAAATAGTACAACACTCCTAGGTCCTTCGGTAGGTCCCTCCTAGAATGTACAGATCTATTACAGCGCACACTAGGCAAAATAATGAAAGAAACTACTAACTTGTAGTAATAGAGAGTAAAAATTGATAGGTAATGGTACCTAGCCAAGGATAAACTTTTAAGCGTGTAAAAAGGCCAAAGGAAAAACAAGGAAGTTCAGAAGTACCCAACAAGGAATCAACCTATCTGTCTTGAACCATGTAAAAAATTTCCCTCAAAAACCAAGAAGGCATTTGGTATTTGAAGTTAATAGAACCAGGTATTTAGTTCAAAACTTGAACAGAAACTTACATGAATTTTCATTTCTGAGGAGGCTGGCACTTGGGTGATTTGAAAGTCTGACCGTGAGTGTCTGGCATTAGATCGTACTTATGTGTGGCAAGTTTCAGACAAGCTTGTAACATCAAGTTTAAAGAATAGTCTCGGCGCGAACAACATGTTGTAACACACAATTAAAGCGCCTAAAAGGAAAAAAAAAGAAGAAGAATTGTCTACAGACAAATCTTTTCGTGTGTACCGACTGGGCTTCATACCATATGCAGCCAAATCCTTGTAAGACCAACCATTGTTTCAAATAAAATTGTATACATATTTGCTGATTACTTCAACTTAGGGTGTGTCCATACTGTTGTACAATATTGCCTCAGTGTGGACATCCCGTGTCCTACAATACGCTAAGCATACATTTTATTTAAATCATTTCATCATAATTAATTCAAAACATTGATATTTTATTTTATTATTATATTTTTTAGTCCAAAATAGGACGTGTACTTTAGTAATTCTTGAAAAAAAAAAAGATATTTTATTTAAATCGTTTGATCATAATTAATTCAAAAATTGATATTTTATTTAAATAATTACCTAATCATAATTAATTTAAAAAAAAATCGATATTTTTAATTGATATTCCACGTCGCGAGCTAATAATTTATTAAAAGAATATTGTGCATGTATACTCTTTATTGTTTTCGTTTTGTGTTGTTGATATATATTTACATTTTAAATAAATCGTATCTATATAAAATTTATATAAATTCTACCTAACTTTTTAACTTTCCTGTTTTGATTGTGAGAATGGCAATGTTCTCAATGCAATGATTAAATTTTCCGATGGTTTTTTTCCCCCTTCATTAGCGATTGATGGTTCTGTTACCTATTTAGGTATTTTATGTTGAAATCTAATGTCTATAAAAATGCAACTTTGCTTCATTACTTTTACTAGGTACAGTACTTACGAGTATCTACTAAAAAGTATTGTCTTTGTTGTTGTTGTTTGTCACAAAAAAAAAAAAAAAAAAATCTTTGAAATTAAAACTTAATGAAAAAAAAAGAAGACAAAAAAATCCCCCATTTAATTAAGAGTTCATTTAGGGCTTTCATTTGTGTTCAAAATAAAACTACCTACTCCCTTCTTTGCCCGCCGCGCTTTCGCTACTCAATCTCAGATGATCTCTAGTATTCAACCCTATATGAACTGAAACTACATACATATGATCGACTGCATCTCAGTGTGATAATTCAGTAATCATTAAGAGTGAAATATTTAGGGTGGCCCAGTGGTGGATACCTGAGGATCCAACATTTCCATTCTTCCGTCTTTCTATCTCCTTCACTTTCCCCTCTGTCCCTTATTATCTTTCTTTCTGTAATCGCGCCGATGTCCTCCACATATCCTGAATTTCTCGGTCTGAAATGAACGATTTAATGTAAAATTATAAATAACTAGTACCAATGAGGGTCTTTCATTCATACGTGATGTAACTGCTAAGGCCTTATTGTCCCAAAAGCAAAGAGAGAAGAAAGCCAGGCGTTACGAGAAACCTTATCTGTTTAGGATAAAATCCGCCCCGGACCAACCTCGGTGGTGTAGTGGTTAATGCGTTGGATGTTGGATCTTAGATCTGGAGGTTGTTGGTTCGAGTCCAAGTCGTCATAAAATTTATCTAGGTGTATTTGTAACGAGCATTATGCTAAAAACAACCGAATTCCTCTTCTTGATGTCTTTCTTGCGAGAGTAAAGGGACTTTTCAGTCCTATGCTGGTAGTATAAACAAGATATTTTCTATTCTACTCTTTCTTAAAATCCGCCCGGGCGAAAATCGAACCCGTATCTTGGCGACGAAATCCGTCCTAAATCTCTTTTCCCCTTGTCCCAACAGATTCAGAAGGTGGTGTCGGATCAGATCCGCTACGCCCGAATGGGCCTGGGCAAAGGTCAGTGGCAACTGTTTGCCGAGGAGGGCGAAATGAAGATGTATCGCCGCGAAGAAGGCTGGGCAAAGGTCAGTGGCAACTGTTTGCCGACGAGGGCGAAATGAAGATGTATCGCCGCGAAGAAGAAATCAAGGGCATGGTAATGGATCCGCTCAAAGCTTGCCATGTGGTGAAGGGAGTGACGGGACATGAGATGTGTCATTATTTCTTCCGACCCGAGTATAGAAATGATTGGGAGAGTAAGTTCCAATGACTTTTACTTTTTGAAATTAAGGGCCTAATGGAATTTATTAAAATCAAGGGCTAATAGAACGTGTTGAAATCAAGGACTAATGGAACTTATTGAAATCAATTGCTAATAGAACTTGTTAAAATTAAGGGCTAATAGAACGTGTTAAAATCAAGGGCTAATGGAACTTATTAAAATTAATTGCTAATAGAACTTATTAAAATTAAGGGCTAATAGAACTTGTTGAAATTAAGGGCTAATAGAACTTGATAGAATCAAGGGCATGGTTATGGATCTGCTCAAAGCTTGCCATGTGGTGACCTCGGTGGCCGAGTAGGTATCACACTGAGTCCTGGGGTCGAAGTTTTCTGTGCTTGGAGTTCCGGAAAAAAAAAAGATGTCACCGCCGTTTTTATTTCGTAGCAATGAAACAACTGCTACATTGGACGCATGTGGTCTGTGTTGTAGCATGCCCATCCCGTAGCATGCCTCTCATCGGATGGGCGAGAAGAGACACAATTAGGTGCTGGGTCAACACGAGAACACCGGAAAGTAACCCGTAGAAATATTTGCAATTGAAAAACGACTACAAATTTTTGTCGATGGTGGGATTCGAATCCGGGACCTTCTGCATGGCAAGCAAGCGCGTTACCACTGGACCAACCCTGCCCCTAATAATGGAATTCATTAAAATCAAGGGCTAATAGAACGTGTTGAAATCAAGGACTAATGGAACTTATTGAAATTAATTGCTAATAGAACTTATTAAAATTAAGGGCTAATAGAACTTATTGAAATTAAGGGCTAATGGAATTTATTAAAATCAAGGGCTAATAGAACGTGTTGAAATCAAGGACTAATGGAACTTATTGAAATTAATTGCTAATAGAACTTATTGAAATTAAGGGCTAATAGAACTTATTGAAATTAAGGGCTAATAGAACTTGATAGAATCAAGGGCATGGCTATGGATCTGTTCAAAGCTCGTCATGTGGTGACCTCGGTGGCCGAGTAGGTATCACACTGAGTCCCAGGGTCGAAGTTTTCTGTGCTTGGAGTTCCGGATGCACACAGACAGCGTTGTGAGGAGAAGTGAGTAGATGAAAATTAATAATCGTCTGGAAACGGGTTACTATGTCAAGTAACATGATAAAGAATGATAGGTATGTACTATGTTTTCACTTGACAAATATATATTTGTCAAGTGAAAATTAATAGTAAATTAGGCACTGAGTAATGCTGTGATACCCACCAAAGTTGTGAAAAAGCTGTCAGCTTTACCACAAAGATTCATGATTTAAATTGATTTTGAATTTTCTTCTCTTTCCCAACAGCTACGCTAGAAAAAATGACCGTGGCGGAAACCATATCTGAGGATACAATCATATTCTGGCAGATACACAAGAGCATATGGCCGGTGACTCAGCGGGATGCTGTGTTCTGGTCGCATATGACCCAAGTCCCCGATCCGAGTGACAGGGATGCACAGAACATTTGGATTGTCGTCAATAATTCCACAGACCTGGATGCTTATCCGGTAAGTAGAAGGCGAGTCACTCAGACCGTCTGACAGGTCTCATAGACCTCTGTCAGACGTTCTCAGCTTAAGTGGCGAGCATAAGGTTAATAGAGGCCCAGTGAACTTTGTTTGTAAAGTCTGAAGGTTCCTGATTCGATTCCCAGAACAATCAAGAATAAGGACGACGAAAGTGAAGTGAAATGATTTCGATCTCTGTATTCGTGTAGTGGTTAGCACGGTGGATTTTGAATCTGGAGGTTGGTGGTTCAAGTCCAAGTCAAGTAATAAAATTTGTCGTAGTTAATGAAGCATAGAAAGAAATTTGGGACAAGCGTTCATGTTTAACACAATATTAACCATATTTTGTTCTGATCTATTCTAGCCGAACCAGGGCAAATACCTTCGTCTCTTCCTGACCGTATGTATGCTATGCCAAACTTTAGTGACGCCTCCAAAACAAGGCACAACCATCACGAGGCAAGACATTGCCTGTAAGATCACCTACTGCTCTGTAGGTAAGTCGAAACTATGCTGAAATACATATACTTTTCAAACAAGGTAGGCCATTCGCGCTCAAACTGTCGAAACCTAGGTCCCGTCAGACTATAGGAACATGTTTGGCGGAAAAAGCTTCCGACATCTAATCTCTCTCAGATGGTCTGAAGACGGAAGTAGGGAGTAGAGATGGGGATCGATCTCCGATTTAATCGAAGATCGATTTTTTTTTGCAAAAAATCGATCGGTTTTTGAATCGATCTTTTGCCCTTGAATCGAAATCGATTAATCGAAATTTGAAGAGAGATCGAGACTTCGATTTTTTTTTTTTGAAAAAACCAAGAAAAAAAAAAAAATCCCCCCCCAAAAAAGCGAATTTCCCACCGTTGCCATCTGAAGATAGATGCATTTTTTTAATATGAGCATTGGGAGAGAGCGAATCACACAAAAGTCACAAAACACAAGCGCGTGAAAGATCGAAGATCGATTTTCTTGAGATCGATTCTTTAGGTGAGATCGATCTGATGGATCGATTTTTAGCCTTCCGATTCGAATCGATTCAAAATATCGATCTTTTACTCGAGATCGAACATCACTAGTAGGAAGCTTTTTCCGTCTCTCACACCTTCCGACTGTCTGTCACACCTAGGTCTGTCCGATGCGCGACTGTTTAAGTGTTCTTATTAGCATAATTAAAATTCCTTTATACCAGCCTAGCTTGGAAGATAGCTAGGCCGCGGGTTCGATTACCGCCCGGGACGGATTTTATCCTGGACAGATAAAGTTTGTTCTTGGAACGGCTGGCTTTCTCCTGTCTTCCTTCTCTCTTCGCTTTCGAGACGATAAGACCTTGGGAGTTACAGTTCCCTCTATCCAAACCCATTTATGTAAATGTAAATGTAAATGCAATTTCTTTGTGTTATTATGTCACAACTTTGGTGCTCACTGCAGCATTGTAGGATTTTTCCCAATACATATCTCAATCCTAAACAAACAATGTTTACCTATCATGCTTGCTATGCGCATTTACATGTCATAGCTACTCATTTTCCTCACGAGGCTGAGTGGGCCCCGCAACAGCCAGTCACGGGATCAGCGCATTTACATGTCATAGCTACTCATTTTCCTCACGAGGCTGAGTGGGCCCCGCAACAGCCAGTCACGGGATCAATCAACATTTACATGTCATAGCTACTCATTTTCCTCACGAGGCTGAGTGGGCCCCGCAACAGCCAGTCACGGAATCAATCATTTGCTTACATGTCATAGCTACTCATTTTCCTCACGAGGCTGAGTGGGCCCCGCAACAGCCAGTCACGGGAGCAATCATTTGCATGATTACTCATTTTCCTCACGAGGCTGAGTGGGCCCCGCAACAGCCAGTCACGGGATCAATCATTTGCATGATACAAATTTCTTGACCCCGCCGGGAATCGAACCCGGGTCTCCCGCGTGCAAGGCGAGTGCAGTGACCACTACGCCATGGGAGCTGACCCAAACCCATTTAAAAAATTCTTTATCAAGCTAATGCTCGTTAATTAAACTGTGTATCTAATGAAAACCTTCCTGTTTTTATTTTCCAGTTAATCCAGGAGGCTGGACCCCTTCCTCTCTACTTCGCACGATCTACAAACGGGAATATCCCAAGTTTCTGAAGCGCTTCACTTCCTATGTGATAGAACAGTGTAAAAACAAACCCATCATGTACTGATGACGAAAACTGATGCAATATGTACTGATGAAACACTGTACCTTGAAATATACATAAAATCACATAGTCCAGTGCAGAAAGTCACTTCCTATGTGATAGAACAGTGTAAAAACAAGCCAATCATGTACTGATGACGAAAACTGATGCAATAAGTACTGATGAAAACCTGTACCTTGAAATATACAAAAAATCACATAGTCCAGTGCAGAAGGTCACTCCCTATGTGGTAGAACAGTGTAAAAACGAGCCAATCATGTACTGATGACGAAAACAAAAAGGTTAGGAAGAAGAAGGAGAATTATTTTGTGTGCAAATGGGATATGCGAATTTTACCTACGTCACTCGATGTCCCTTATCCGAATGGTGAAAAAATTTTCAATCAAAGTTGGTACACTTTTGGACTTTGGGTCAGAACAGAACTTTTTTGGCCTAAATTGATCGAGTGTTGCGCGATTTATTTCCATGTACTTCTTTTAAAGGAATTTTAATTGTGTTAAGCACAAATGCTTGTCACAAGTGTCGTTCCCTGCTTAATGCACTACGCTGAATTTTATGACTTGACTTGGACTCGAACCACCAACCTCCAGGTCCGAAGTCCACCTTGCTAACCACTGCACCACTGAGGTTAGTATGTACTTCTATTTCAATGGAGGCCTAATTTTTTTCTCGCTATGATTCTGACCAGGGCAAGCACTATTGGAGATGGGAGAGTCACTCAAGCAGATGGCGGACGTCAAGTACTCCTTGGACGATAATACAAAACAGAACTTCCTAGAACCTCGAGGTCCGAAGTCCACCTTGCTAACCACTGCACCACTGAGGTTAGTATGTACTTTTATTTCAATGGAGGCCTAATTTTTTTTCTCGCTATGATTCTCACCAGGGCAAGCTCTATTGGAGATGGGAGAGTCACTCAAGCAGATGGCGGACGTCAAGTACTCCTTGGACGATAATACAAAACAGAACTTCCTAGAACCTCTATAAAGAAATAGACATTATCTTTTAATTTATTTATTGATTCTTTCACGTATGTTTTCTTCGAGAATTTTATAGGTAATTCTATTTTATTCATTTCAATTATTTTATATTTTATTATCTATTTTTTCTATCTTATGATTTCTCCACCTTCTTCTGCCCTCTCGTCCAGTCGTTGACTAACCTATTTGTCCCCTCCCACTCCTCCTCCCCCACCCGGGGGGGTATTGGGGGGGATACCATCCCCTTCAGGTTCTCAAATTACAGATGATGAGCTGAAGGCGGCGGAAGAGAAGTTCGCAGAGTCCCTACACTTGGCCCAGATGGGCATGTTCAACCTACTGGAAAACGACGTAAGTATTGCTTGAATTTATTATTATTATTTTCGTTATTATATGTTCGCTGGAGGGAACTCTAAACCCTAGTGAAAACCAGTTGGCCTCAAAGGCACTCTAAAGCTGATTGAGAGGCCCACGACAAACGCCGACCCCATCTGAACATGGGAAAAGGCGAAGAGGAAGAAAAAGAAGAAAATTGGTCGATTTCAAAAAATTCCGAAAAATTTAGTTGGAAAAGCAAAAAAGTTAATTATTCAGAAGCCTGCAATAAAAAAGAAAGCTCCTTTTTGTGTTTAACCTGACCCTATAATAACACTGGTCACTGCTGAAATTCTGAAAGCTCCTTTTTTGTGTTAAACCTAACCCTATAATAACACTGGTCACTGCTCAAATTGTGAAATCTCCTTTTTGTGTTTAACCTAACCCTATTCTTTTTCTTTCATGATTTTTTGCATGTTCATAAAAACTCTCAACTCAGTTTCGTACCTATGCTTTTTTGTGCATGTGAAGAGCAACTCTTTTGTTGTAATATGGATATCTAGCGTACTCTGGTAGAGTATTTGTTCAATTTTCACTTTTGTATTTTTTTATTATTATTACCTTAAATAAAGTGATTAGAAAAACAAAATAAGAGTAATAAAATAACTTTATTGTTTTGTACAAAGCTGATTTTAGGTACCTGAGATCAATGTGATATCTCAACTTCTTTTAGCCTTAAGATACCATGTATGGTAGGTATCTTGAGGGGAAAAAACCTTATTGTCTCTAGTAAAATAATAATAGTGAAAAAATGAATTATACTCACTCTGTTTCCAATGATTCGACTTTCAGCCTCACCTCTACCATCTCCTGTGCGACAAGGACGTACCCCTGTGGTGAATAAGGCTCCGTGCTGTACTGCTCTGTATGACTTCGAACCCGAGAACCCCGGAGAACTAGGCTTTAAGGTAACCACCAGATAAGGTTCGTTCTTGGAACGGCTGGCTTTCTCCTATCCTGTTTCCCTTCTCTCTCGGGACGATAAGACCTTAGCAGTTACAGTTCCCTCTATCAAACCTCTTAAAAACAATAATATTATTTAAAATAACGTAACCCCTGAAATTTATCTTGTAGATGCTTTAACTTTATCTTTAGAACTTTATCTTTTAGATGCAAGATGGCTTAATTTCCCTCTTTGCTTTTGGGACGATAAGACCTTAGCAGTTATGGTTCCCTCTATCAAACCTCTTGAAAAAAACCTCACTTTGTACGGTCAACAAAGTCGCTCAATACCATGGATTTGGTTTTACAGGAAGGGGACACGATCACTCTGATGAACAGGGTGGACGAGAATTGGTACGAGGGCAGTCTGAACGGGCGAACCGGCTACTTCCCGGTGACCTACGTCCAGGTGGTGGTGCCTCTGCCATAGATTGGGTCACCCAGTATCAACATATACTACAACTATGTGCAGATTCTGCTCGAGCATTTGCCCAAGGCACAGTGATTGCGAGCTCTCCAAGAGCGGCCATTAGATATAGTGAAAATATGAAGAATATTAAATTGAAGATTATACATGAAGAATTTACTCATTTGTGACAGCTCCTTTTTGTAGCAATGTTCTTTTGACGTGACTTCTGAACGAGTACCATATTCTATTCGGTTCTATCTATGTTCCCAGGTTGAACAGATCTCCCAGTTGGTCGTATTTTCAGAAGGACTCCTTGAGTATCATCAACAGTGCACCGAAATTCTTAAGATGGCAGTCGAAACACATTATACATATTGAAAATGAAGAATTTTTAATTGAAGTTTACTGAAGTCAAAATGAAGATTGTATGTATTGAAAATTAAGATTATCAAATTTAAGATTCCTGAAGTCAAAAATGAGTCAAAATGAAGATTATATTGAATTGAACGTCTGAAGCTTTCCCCGCTGTCTGGCAGACCGCGGTCTGACCGTGAGTGTCTGGCATTAGATTGTACGGAGCTTACAGGCTGTTAGCTTAACCTTAACAGGCCTTCTGAAGACTGAAAAAATGTTGGTAAAATCCACACTTGAAAGAGAAACGTCTTTGGCTCTTGGAATTTAAAGGTGGTAATGGTATTTTTTTACCTACCTAAAAGTAAAAAAAAAAGAACTCTAAAAAGTATTTAGCTAAAAATCGAACTATAGGAGTACTCATAAATCAGTATGTGATGTTTTGTCTGTGAACTGTTTGTCGAGATCTCCTCTTGTGGTGAAATACATTTTCGGTTATGATGCCTACCTACCCTCTAATCTCCTTTATCTCTAACCAATTCCTGCATACTCTAACCAACTAACCAATCCCTATTCTTACTAACACATAATAATTATAGTTTCTCTTCAACTAATCAAATAGCTTTCATACTACTCATAACCCTACCTGAAAACATTTGGGCTATGTTCACACATAGTTGACACCGTCGATCGACGAGGTGAATCTATGTTGTCAAGGCAATGTACAGTAAGTTTACCTACCTCGGTGGTGAAGTGGTCAAGGCGCTCGCCTGGTAAACAGGAGGGCGTGGGTTCAATCCCAGCCGAGGTATGGAATTTTATCCTAAATATAATTTTTGCTATCTTTTTTTCGCCTTCTGTCATTGGTCATTGGAACCTTGTCAAGGCCGGAATTCCAGAGGAAATCCAACGCAGTTTAGCATTGAGGAAAAAAAATACAGCTAAAGACCCGTTCCCACTTGTGAGTTTTCCCCGAATATCCTGTAGGCAATGTCATTTTATTGAGAGTGTTCCCTTTACACGACACGATTTTTTTTTCGAACTAGTGGGAACGGTCTTTGAGTCTAATACGTCTTTACATCTAAGCTATGTCTAATATACGGAACGGAGATACTACGGGAATGTAACACATGTATACGTAGCTTTAAGGACATACTACGGCAACAAGGAGAATGGGCATACTCTGACACAGACAACATTGTATAAACCAACACATGTCCGGTGTCCGGGTTCACACACATTCAATCCAAAGTTTAAAGAACATAATACAAAATTTTCATTTGATTATATTTATTATTATTATTTTTGGGTTGAATGGTAGAGATTGCCTTAATCAATATTTTCGCCCTTTTTAATTTCTTGTATTTGTGTACATTGAATCAATACCATGATACCACCAAAAGTTCTAAATATATAAATATCTACCTATTTGTTTTAATTATTTTTTTAGATGAAAAGCAGCAAGATCATGTGTTAAATGAATATTTGGACACGTAAAAAATATTATTATTAATTAATATACATTTTATATTTAACAATAATCCAATGCATTTATTTAATAATACTCAAAATCCAACCCCACTAATTCCAACACCTTTTAATTTTCATTTGTATTCGTAGTTTCCGCTCTAAAGGCCTACACAATTGTATGTACAAATTATTCCAGACTCTAATCAGCCCAGTAGAACCTATCAAATAGATTTAATTCGATTATTTTATTGTTCGAATAGATGTTAGTAGGGAGCATTGTTTGGTTATCTACAAAATAATTCCTAGCTATCTTTTTTTCGCCTTCTGTCATTGGTCATTGAAACCTTGTCAAGGCCGGAATTCCAGAGGAAATCCAACGCAGTTTAGCATTGAGGAAGAAAAATACAGCTAAAGACCCGTTCCCACTTGTGAGTTTCACACGATTTTCCCCGAATATCCTGTAGGCAATGTCATTTTAATGAGAGTGTTCCCATTACACACGACACGATTTTTTTTCGAACTAGTGGGAACAGTCTTTGAGTCTAATACGTCTTTACAATCTTTACATCCAAGCTATGTTTAACATACGGAAGGGAGATACTACGGGAATGTAACACATGTATACAACTATACATAGCTTTAAGGACATACTACGGCAACAAGGAGAATGGGCAAACTCTGACACAGACAACATTGTATAAACCAACACATGTCCGGGTTCACACACATTCAATCCAAAGTTTAAAGAACATAATTATTATTATTATTATTATTTTTGGGTTGAATGGTAGAGATTGCCTTTATCAATATTTTCGCCCTTTTTAATTTCTTGTATTTGTGTACATTGAATCAATACCATGATAACACCAAAGGTTCTAAATATATAAATATCTACCTATTTGTTTTATTTATTTATTTATTTAGATGAAAAGCAGCAAGATCATGTGTTAAATGAATATTTGAACACGTAAAAAATAATATTATTAATTAATATACATTTTATATTTAACAATAATCCAATGCATTTATCTAATAATACTCAAAATCCAACCCCACCAATTCCAACACTTTTTAATTTTCATTTGTATTCGTAGTTTCCGCTCTAAAGGCCTACACAATTGTATGTACAAATTATTCCAGAATCTAATGAGCCCAGTAGAACCTATCAAATAGATTCAATTCGATTATTTTATTGTTCAAATAGATGTTAGTAGGGAGCATTGTTTGGTTATCTACAAAAAATAAAAACAAAATCCCAAAATTAAAACACAAAATCCTGAAATTAGAAACTAAAAATCCGAGAATTAGAAACACAATATCCTAAAATTAGAAACACAAAATTCCAGAATTAGAAACACAAAATCCCAAAATTAGACAGATTTCCTCGTCATTGCATTGGTAGAAACCCTGCTAATGTCAATCAGTTAATAAGTTTAATGTTTCCGTCATCATTTTATGTTTAAGCTCATACGCTACCTTTATCTTTCGATCGTCATGATAATTCCAAGAACGATTTGTTCATTTTTCCCCCCTTAATCGCCCTCTATAATGTCGGGGTTTACCAAAGCAAGTGTATATCTGCCTCTGCCCTCGCTGCTTGTGACTGCTGTCAAAATATAAATTATTAATCAATATTATTTAGAAATTAAATGATAACTGATTCAACTGACTAGAGAATTGATCGAATTGTTTAGAAATAATATAATATAATAATTTTAAATTTTTATTAAACTGATTGATTGAATCTTTACTTACTTAATAAAATGGTGTTGTGGATGCATGTGTCAGTTTTAAATACTTACTATCGTAAAAATGGTAGAAGAACGAGAGGGAGTTTTTCTGGAAAACGGGATTTTTTCAAGATTTTAAGTGGGATTTTTTGTGAGCTCATTTGGCAACAGTGGCAACACTGCGCTCAACAAAAAAAAAAAATCCAAAGAAAAATATTTAAATTCTCTTTATCATAAATTGATTTACTATAATTTCTATCTCATTTAACCGTGATAACAACGTGTGAATAAAGTTCCTCTGAATTTTGCTTTGCTATCTTCGTTTTTGGCTTCACAAGTTCATACAAGGACTGGGAGAGAGTCTTCAGGCAAAAGTTGTGAAAAGTGATGTTCTTGATGAAACAGGGGTCTCAGTTATCACTTATCAGTAACCTCAGAAGTATTCATTATCAAGAAATTTTAACCAGGATCAACCAGCATTGTAACAAAATGTGATCAACTTCCTATCAGATATCAGATGTGTGAGGCTGAGAATTCATGGGGAAATACAAATAATCAACCTGCTTAGATATTTGTGAAGGAAATATCAATGAATGTCAATAGGTTAGTACAGGTGAGTTTTATTACTACCAACATACTCATTACCTATTTACATAATTATCTGCTTGAAAGGCATTGATTTCATTGGTAAAATGTAACCTCTACCTAATAGATACAGGTTGAAGTGTAAACCCCATGTTATTGTGTCAACCTATTCTCCTGCTCGAATGAGACTAAAAAGTCCCTTTACCCCAGCAGTCTAAAGAAGGTCTCGTGTAGGTATTTTATGGGATTACCGACATAATACAATACATAATGTTTGCAAAAGACCTTGTTTAATGGAAATGTTCATGCTTTAATATCTTGAACATAAATACATTAATACTGTAGTTATTGTTGCATGTGTCAGTGTTATGCTTATCTTATTGTGATAATAGGATTGATAATATTTTTGTTTGGCAGTCTCAAAGTAGGTGCAAAAAAAGCACTGCTCAACTCGTCTTGTCTTGAAAGTACATAATTCCCGATCCTCAAAAAATGTAAATCTCAAAAAGGATTTCTCCTCAAATCATCATCTTCAAAGTATTCTTTCGCCGATAGCTATAATAGCCAGGACCACAGTCTGAGTTTAACTCTTGAATTAAGCATTCTGATTGGCTAAAAAGTTTAACTGTGGTCCTAACCGTAAATAGATTAATTTTGGTTATCCTCAAATCTTACATTATTTCTCTATATTAAACATGTATATCTAATTATTATTGTTACTTATATTTATAATTCTGAGTATACCATTGGTGGAATGTTCGCCCCTTCCTTTCTTCTTTAAAAAAAAAAAAAAATCCGTAAAATAGGCAGGTTGTCTGTGTATTTTATGGAATTGGCAAGGGTTTGAAACCCTTTGAAACTCGCCGAATGATATCTTTAGTTTTCCGTTTTTATAGGTCTTGATGTTAAAACTAAATCAAATTTATGTTTTACGTACTCGTTTATGTTAAGGGTACGTTATGAACTCCACTTAACAAGACTTTGAGTCGATGGATTCCATATCTGGTATACTAACTTCTTATATTTTTATGTATTTATAGTCTGTACAAACATTTACCTTCACGAAATATATAATTTTTAGGATTAAAAATAATAGTAGAAGAGAAAACATTGTGCAAGTTAAATGACATTTGATTTTTTCAGTTTCAAGACAAGGGTACGTTATGAACTCCACTTAACAAGACTTTGGGTCGATGGATTCCATATCTGGTATACTAACTTCTTATATTTTTATGTATTTATAGTCTGTACAAACATTTAACTTCAAGAAATATATAATTTTTAGGATTAAAAATAATAGTAGAAGAGAAAACATTGTGCAAGTTAAATGACATTTGATTTTTTCAGTTTCAAGAGTGAGTTTTCGAGATAAATCGAAATCGCGTTAACAAAATCTCTTGAAACGATGTGTGAGAAAAATACCCCTCCTTGTGTGTTTTTTGTGTTCGTATGTTGGCCATATTAGTTTTATACGTGTATTTAAACCTGGGCTTTCCTTTTTGAATTTACACAAGATTGAGATTAATCCAAGAATTGGGATTGGGATTAACTTAATCAGGATCTGTAGGAATCGGGATTAACTTAATCAGGTTCTGTAGGACTTGGGATTAACTTAATCAGGTTCTGTAGGAATTGGGATTAACTCATTTTATTTTCTGTAGGAATTGGGAACTTAGGTAATCAGGTTCTGTATTAATTGGGATTACCTCAATTTAGGAATTGGGATTAACTTAACCAGGATCTGTAGGAATCGGGATTAACTTGATCAGGCTCTGTAGGACTTGGGATTAACTTAATCGGGTTCTGTAGGAATTGGGATTAACTTAATCAGGTTTTGTAGGAATTGGGATTAACTCATTTTATTTTCTGTAGTAATTGGGAACTTAGGTAATCAGGTTCTGTATTAATTGGGATTAACTCAATTTAGGTTCCGTATCTTAGTTAAAGAAAGGTTTACCAAATAAAGTAGTTGGAATTACCTTGATTGTAATGGCCGGGAACACACTTTGAGATTACACTTGAGATTGCTGAATTCAATTAGAAAAAGTTCAATCTCAAAGTATGGCCCGGAAGTAATAAGTACTTTTTTAAAACTTCAAAAAAAAAAAAAAAAAAAAAAACATTGAACTTCCTCAATTTAGGTTCCGTATCTTAGTTAAAGAAAGGTTTACAAAAAAAGTAGTTGGAATTACCTTGATTGTAATGGCCGGGAACACACTTTGAGATTACACTTGAGATTGTTGAATTCAATCAGATAAAGTTCAATCTCAAAGTATGGCCCGGAAGTAATAAGTACTTTTTTAAAACTTAAAAAAAAAACTTTTTATAAAATTCATTGAACTTTTACCAAGATATATTTTATGGACTATTTAGCGTTTTAATTAGGAGACAAATTGATGGACGCGCAACTGGTTTTTCTTTTGGTAAATCGTAGTCTTGTATACATAGCTTATACGAGACTTGAACGCCTATCTATATCTGTTAGTAGGTAGGTACGCTTGTCAATTTCGCTCCAAGTTTTCTACAATATGTATAATCATGTCTGTTATAGTTAGGAGACAAATTGATGGACGCGCAACTAGTTTTTCTTTTGGTAAATCGTAGTCTTGTATACATAGCTTATACAAGACTTGAACGCCTATCTATATCTGTTAGTAGGTAGGTACGCTTGTCAATTTCGCTCCAAGTTTTCTACAATATGTATAATCATGTCTTTTGAAATATCTATTTTTTCCCTCCCACATTTGATTATAAAAATTTATTTGAATTATTTTAAAAATCAATGACAATAATTTGTGTTATAATTATTATTCAACATAAAAAAAAAAACTTTTCTCTTTCTTTTACCCCGAGTGTGGATCTTTCTTTTCCTTTTTAAAAGCTTGTATTTTTCTAATATACTTTCGGTTTTACATTTTAAAATTTGGAAATCTAGTATGTTACCTTACATATGTAGTTTTACTTTCATTATATTTAAGTGTTACATGACGTTTCATTCCCCCCCATAAGTTTTATTTCCCGTGTTTATACATCACTTTCTACTTGTGTTTATTTTACTTTCCAAGTTTCCACTCTTGTTTATCTTTTTACTTTGACGTCTACAAAAAATAGAAGTCGTTTCGAACTCTTGACGTTCGTGCGCCTTCCGGCACGCTTGATAGTGGATTCTACATGTAAGATCTGTCACGCAGTTATGTGACTTTTACTGGCATGGAGATCTTCTGATTAGTATGTTTTCAAAATTTCGTATGTCCGGTTCTTTTTAGCTAAATCTCCTTTAGGGGTAAGCTATTCTTTTATTTATTTTTTTAATATGCCCATTATCTTTTATTATTTTAATTTTACCTTCTTTGCCTCTCTTCGTTTCTTCTGATGTTCTAGTCAGATTTAACATGCGACTTTTACTGACATGGAGATCTTCTGATTAGAATGTTTTCAAAATTTCGTATGTCCGGTTCTTTTTAGCTAAATCCCCTTTAGGGGTAAGCTATTCTTTTATTTATTTTTTTTTTTAATATGCCCATTATCTTTTATTATTTTAATTTTACCTTCTTTGCCTCTCTTCGTTTCTTCTGATGTTCTAGTCAGATTTAATGTTTTATGTTTAAGCTCATAAGCTGCTTTTAAAAGAACGATTTGTTCCAAGAACGATTTGTTCATTTTTCCCCCTTAATCGCCCTCTATAATGTCGGGGTTTACCAAAGCAAGTGTATATCTGCCTCTGCCCTCGCTGCTCGTGACTGCTGTCAAAATATAAATTATTGATCAATATTATTTAGAAATTAAATGATAACTGATTCAACTAACTAGAGAATTGATCAAATTGTTTAGAAATAAAATAATATGATAATTTTAAATTTTTATTAAACTGATTGATTGAATCTTTACTTACTTAATAAAATGGTGTTGTGGATGCATGTGTCAGTTTTAAATAACAGAGCAAATATTAATGAAAATAACTCGAAATGTTCATGCTTTAATATCTTGAACATAAATACATAAATACTGTAGTTATTGTTGCATGTGTCAGTGTTATGCTTATCTTATTGAGATAATAGGATTGATAATATCTTTGTTTGGCAGTCTCAAAGTAGGTGCAAAAAAAAGCACTGCTCAACTCGTCTTGTCTTGAAAGTACATAATTCCCGATCCTCAAAAAATGTAAATCTCAAAAAGGATTTCTCCTCAACCTATTCTAAACACTCTTCCTAGGTACCTAGGTCACTCAAAAGTTTTTGTATTCACCACCTGACAGTCTGATTTTTGTAACTACAGTGTTATAATGGTCAAGACACTTGCCTGGTAATCAGAAGGGCATGAGTTCAAATCAGGTTGAAATAGGTATAGAGTTCTATTCTCAACATTCTTTGAGAATTTGACCACACTAGCAGTAATAGCCTACTATCTAAGTAAAGGGCCTGTTTTTTTTTTTTTTTTTTTTTTTTTTTTTTTTTTTTTAACAGTATTCTAAGATTAGGACAAGATAAGGGTACTTTACTTTACTTTCCATGTCCGCTTTGACCAATGACCGTGTCAGATACTCCTCTTCCAATATTCTGCTACTTCATCATTTACAAGCAGCAGGTCTTGTTCATTGCAGGTAGCACCTGCGTTTGGGCAGACGAGAAGATGGGCCTTGTCTTGGGCAGTAATCAAAGCTGCAACCTAGCACTAACTTTCAAGATAACTAGGCTTGTAGAGTTTGCTGCTGGTCTGAAGGGATTTGACTCAATTTGAGTAGTATTGAGTACCTACATATAACTTTTTTTTTTTTTTTTCAGAGAAGGAGATTGCTCGTCATGACCCCCTCCTGATTCGTCACCCATCGGTGTCTGTCCGATCATTCCTCATCAACACCCTGGCTACCCCAGTCAACGGTGTAGGTCAACGGATGGTGCATCAGTTCTGTGATCTCTACGAGCATGCTAGATATGACCCGAATGACTTTGGTGATGAGGAATATCAGATGTATTCCAAGCTGCTGTTGAAACTGATGGATGCGTAAGTAAATCCAACTTATACTTATTGTAATATACCTACTTACGTACATAGTACTTTGAAAAAGTTATTTTTTTTTATAACCCATCTTTTTTTTTTTTTCAAGATGAGTGTTTCATAGCCATTATTATTTCGTAGCGTAGCAATGAAACAACTGTTATATTAGGTAGTTACTATGGAAGGCAGTGCATCTGTTTTCAAGTGCTAGGTTGGGGGTTTGATTCCTGCCCAGAGCAAACTTTATCCTTACCATAAGGTTCGTTCTCGGAACGGCTGTCATCTTGTCCTCCTTCCATCTTCGATTTCGGGACAATGAAACTTCCCTTGTTAAGGTATATCCACACATAGTCAACCAGCCATCGACCGACGAGGTGGATCTACGTTGTCGAGGCCGTGTGGATGGTTCAGTCATCAATCAATGTCGATCAACAGCCGGTCAACTACGCTTGGACACAACTTTTACAGTTACTATCAAAGCTAATTAAAAAAAAAAAACTAAGAAGAACAATAATAGTCATTATCTTTTCCCCCTCCAGAGCCAAACTGCTGAAACCGTACGCTACTAGTCGCAAGTCGAGTCCGAGTCGTACCCCGATCAAAAAACAAACCCTCGACCGGAGTCGAACCCATCTGGATGTGAAGAGGGATCGGAAATCTACGGGGGACGAGGATGTGTACAATGTGATATCGGGGAGCAGGGACAACACCGAGACCACGCCTGTTTAATATAGCAATGCTAGGACACTCAGGGATGGATAGCATAATCAAAAGTAAGTTTCATTTGAATTATTTTGGGTGGGTTGAGGTAATTTTGAGATACCAAGATTACCAAGTTTAATGGTCTCAAATTACATGCTTCTGTGGTCCATAAATGTAGAAACACACTACCATCACGTGAAGTCATGAGGAGTCAGAAAAATGCAGTTCAAAGTTTTCCCATAATATTGTAGATATTGTTTTGTTCAGGACAGCTACACTTCTTCTGTGGTCCATAAATGTAGAAACACACTACCATCACGTCACGTGAAGTCATGAGGAGTCAGAAAAATGCAGTTCAAAGTTTTCCCATAATATTGTAGATATTGTTTTGTTCAGGACAGCTACACTACCATCACGTTACGTCACGTGATGGTAGTACGTGTTTCTACATTCAGTAGTATGTCATTTGAGACCAATAAAGTTGGTGTCTTTTTTCTATCAGGCGTTTTAACTATGTGTTAAAGCATAAGTCGATCGTGTCAATCCTCGTCAATTATATCAAGAGAAATGTTCTACTTCTATCAGGCGTTTTAACTATGTGTTAAAGCATAAGTCGATCGTGTCAATCCTCGTCAATTATATCAAGAGAAATGTTCTACTTGCCTGAGTGTTACGTGAACTATAATGTACTGAATGTTCTACCCTACCTTAAAGTTAAAGTATGATTTTGCCATAGACTGCAAAATTGTATGGTATGGTAATAAGTTTACTTTATTGGAGTACAAACAAGAAAAGAAAATACAAAAATGTCTATGTTCAGTTTAAAGACTTTAAAGTGGGTATATTTTTAGTTGGAGTTTTTACAGTGCTTAATTTTTAGACTACCATAGACTGCAAAATTGTATGGTATGGTAATAAGTTTACTTTATTGGAGTACAAACAAGAAAAAATACAAAAATGTCTATGTTCAGTTTAAAGACTTTAAAGTGGGTATATTTTTAGTTGGAGTTTTTACAGTGCTTAATTTTTAGACTGTCGAAATTGGAAATTTAGTCTCTTTTATCAAATTGTTCTTTATAAATGCTGAAATTGAGAATTACTGCAATTTTTTTGTATGAGTTGATACGCCTTAGTTTACTATTCCAAAAAATAAATAAAGAAGGATAAAGCAAAAAGGGAAACTTTTATAACCGAAGTGAAGTCCTGCCCCAAGGCAGTCTCTGCCACTTAACCTCGTCTATTTCAAAGGTGTCTCAACCAGGTTGTTGGACTGACTGGCGTTACCATAGTAACCCATCACCATGATCACATTGTCCTTGCCTTTTGGGTCATTGACATTGTTGAAGAAGTTGAGACGCACTCTCTCTTGAACTCCCCCCGGGGTGGTGTACAGTCCAGTTATGGTACAACGGAGTGGTCCTGTAGGAGCCCCTCCAGGGGCTGGGGTGGTACCGTTGCCTGCAGGGGTGGTGCCTGCTGGAGTGGTACCGGCTGGGGTAGTTCCGTTGCCGGCTGGGGTGGTTCCGTTGCCGGGTGGGGTGGTTCCGTTACCTGCTGGAGTTGAGCCAGTTACTGGATATGTGAAAATAAAATTTGTATGAATGAGATAATTCGCTTTACATCTATGAGACATTTGTAGGAGAACACATTTGATTACATCTATGAGACATTTATATGAGTGAGTTAATTTGCTGGTCACATACCCCGAGGATCAAATGGAACACTCCTACCCAAAATCATCGAAGGAAGAATAGAAGGGAAACGAGATCGTGGAAGGCAGAGAAGGACATGGATGGATGACATTAAGGAATGGACCAACATACGAGGCAATCAAGAGGCTGCCACAAGATAGAGCAAAGGTTTGATAGAGAGATTTGTAAGGTCTTATCGTCCCGAAATTTAAGAGAGAAGGAAGACAGGATAGAAGAAAACCAGCCGTTCCGAGAACGAACATCCGTTCAGGATGAAGTCCGCCCCGGGCGGGAATCGAACCCGCGGCCTGGTGCTTACAAGGAAGACGCGCTACCAACCAAGCTAACCAGGCTGGCTACACTCGTAAATTACTACATTTATGTTAATTTTACATACCTTCGGGTCCATCAGATAAATAGACACATTTCCCTTCGGTAAGATTGGCCAGCTTGAGTTCAGGATGGAAGTGGGTCTCCACTTGAGCCTTCAATTTAGTCTCACAGTAGCTGATAGACTCGTTGTTATTTGGAATACAGATAGCAGCCTTGGTCAGGTTGGTGTACTCGAATTTACCCTTTGGTTTCTCACCTGAAAGAAAGGGATAGAACAGAATAGAATATACCTTGTTTATACTGCTCGAATGAGACTGAAAAGTCCCTTTACCTCAGCAGTCTAAAGAAGGTCTCGTGTAGGTATTTTATGGGATTACCGACATAATACAATACATAATGTTTGCAAAAGACCTTGTTTAATTATTAAAATAAAAAAAAGGAAAGGAAAGGGATGAGTTTTTCTCGAATAAATTGGCTATTTAATAGTGTAGTGGGGGGAAAAATGCCAATATTACCACAAGGTCTCCTTGATTCCGACAATATTTTACAGATTTTTCGTGCAAAAGGGATTAAAACAAAAATTTGAAAGAAAAAAAAATCAGTTTAGACAGCTGCTAAATAAATAGGCAATAATGAATGCAATTAAAATTAAAAACACAGATTTATAATTATTTATACATTATAGCATTATACATTTATAAGGTAGGTAATTTTTATTTTAAAAATAGAAAGCAAAAATACGAACATCATCACCATATTCATCCTTCTCCAAGGGATTTGGGGCTTTGAAGAATTTTAAAGACTTTATGGAACCTAAATTAATACTTAATGTAACGTGGAAAAATTAGTCTGTCTATAAAATTTAAATAAATACTTACGTACATTTTTTAATGGTACATTCATGGACGATTAAAATGGAAAACACAAATTTATAATAATTATTTATACATTATGGCATTACATATTAGGTAATAAAAGGTAATTTTTATATTAAAAATCTATGAAAATGGCCTAATAGCTAATTCCTTTGGATTTGTAAACAAGAAACATTTTAATAATAATTTCCATATCCACCATCATCATCTTCTTCAGGATCCTCATTACCGTCAGCACCATATTCATCTAGCTTCAAGGGATTTAGGGCTTTAGGGGGATCTGAAAGACGTAAGGAACAAATTGCTTTCAGTCTTGTTAAAAAAGAAAAGAAAAAAAAGGAGGAAAGGAAGGATTTTATTTTTAAATTAATACCTACATGATGATTCTGGTTAATCTTTGATCTGGTCATAAAAATAATAGTGATCACTCTACAATAATCAAGCTGTACTTAGATCCAAATCAAACAAAGACATATACTTGCTCAAGATGCCAGAGAAAGAAAAGTTATCGGGAGCAACAGTGGTTATATTCATTGCTGGTGGAGTACTCACTTTCATTATTCTGTTCATCTTTGCAAAGAATCAGATTATGAGATTTGCATTGAGGTCACGGAGGGGTCCACATGTACCCATTGGACATGATGCTAAAAAGGTAATGCAACACACACACTGTCACCTACACCTACACTTCAGTTATACCAATGATTAGATTGGAGGTTAGCACTCCTGCTAGGTTGCAAGTTTGATTTCCATCCAGAGCAGACTTTCTCTAATAGATAAAAGTTGTTCTCAGAACAGCAAGCTTTCTCCTAGGAACAATGAGACCTGTGTTATTATGATTCCCTTTATAAACCTTGAAAAAAAAAAAAGAGCCATTACCCTAGTCCATTAGGTATCACACTATACTTGCACACCACAGGTCCCAGGTTCAATTCCCAGCAGAGTTTCAACTTTATGCTAAATTATTATTTTCAGTCTTACCGTAGAGAAATAGAGCGGAGGATAGAGTGCATTCCAAGAATTCTCTGTGAACCCCGACTGTTACCAGAAACAGACAGCAAGTATATTTTACCACCCGGGTCCAATCTGCCTCCATACTACTACCGGATGAAGACAGTGGATGATGTAAAAATATTGGGTGAGTATAGTATTATGTTGTAGAGACTGGGTAAAATCTTGAGCTAGTGTTAGTTTGTAGTGTTTTAAAAAAAAAGTTTGATGTAGAGAACAGTGACAATGGAGTAAGTCCCAAATTCCAAAAGATTAGGACAAGATAGGGGGACTTTACTTTACTTTCCGTGTCCGCTTTGACCAATGACCATGTCAGATACTCCTCTTCCAATATTCTGCTACTTGGATCGCCGCATCATTTACAAGCAGCAGGTCTTGTTCATTGCAGGTAGCACCTGCATTTGGACAGACGAGAAGATGGGCCTCGCCTTGGGCAGTAATCAAAGCTGCAACCTAGCACTAACTTTCAAGCTAACTAGGCTTGTAGAGTTTGCTGCTGGTCTGAAGGGATTTGACTCAATTTGAGTAGTATTGAGTACCTACATATAACTTTTTTTTTTGGAGTTTGACAGGCTCTTTATATCTATATTTATATAAAAGAGAAATATGGACGGGTTATGTATGTATGTCTGTCCGAATTGTTTAGAGAAAACTATAATAGATATCAAAAAAGTGTAAACGAAGACCCCCAGTAAAATTGTCGTATCTACCCAAAAAAAATTATAATACCTTTAAAATTCCCAACCGTTCCCGAGATATTGACGTTTTTTAGTCCCCCCATAAGAAATACCTGGGGAACACACTTTGAGGCCAGCAAAACTTTGCCTACGTTTAATATTTTCTCTCGCTTTCAGTTTTGAGTTTTCATTTCTTCGAGACAAGACTCAGGGACGATATTTGTTTTCAGGGGCGAAGCCAAGGGAGCGCAAAGCGCGACCTCATGCACAAACCGCGAAGCCCCGGGAGCGCGCAGCGCGACCGCTTCCTACTGACGGAGAATTTTTTTCTTACTAAATTTTTTTAAACCGTGGCGAAGCACGGGCACAACAGCTAGTAATGTATAATTCCGAGGTGCGGGCAAATGATCAAACGACCCTCGTATATACGAGTGAGATTTCGCTTATTAGCAGTACTCACTAGATGTGATTCCATTTCCCGCGGGTGTTGTCCCGTTTGCAGCAGGTGTCGTCCCATTTACCGCAGGTGTGGTCCCGTTTACAGCAGGTGTGGTCCCGTTTACAGCAGGTGCAGGGGTCTGGCTCTGGGAAGTGCATAGGTTCAGGTTGAAGGCAGCTGGAAACGAAAAGAAAGTACTATTTAAGAGGAAAATTTTAAGTATCTTCCAATCAAAACAAAGGGACTTGAGTGCCTTATTTTAAAACAAAACGAATAGACTTAACTTTAAAACAAAACACGTTTAAGTCTAACAAAATAATAATAATCTCACTAAAAAAAAAAAAAAAAATAGAATAAGCTAATGCACATTAGCATTAAGAAAGGAAAATACGCTAATGCTAAGGGGGAAATTTTCCTATTCTCCTTTGGAACTAAACAAGTAGCATCGTGTGAAAAGCACTTTGCCTTTGAACTTGATAAGTAGCATCGTCTACAAAGCTCAAAGTTTGTGCATCGTATACACAGCTCGAAAGTTCTGACACATGCGCAAGAGAAATTTCCCCCACTCTTGATTCGAACTTAAGCTCCTCCCCTTTCGGAACTTTTCAGTATACTGACAAAGTCATCGACTTGGGGTGGGCATTCGGGTGGGGACTATGCTTCTCGACGGTTCGGGTAGCTAAAAAAAAATTCAGGCGATTTTTTTTTGAAATTATTTATTTTTTTATTTTTTTTTTCTCCTTCATATTTCGTTAATTTTTTTAAGATTTATTTTTCAAGTTATTTTTTTTACTCAGTCTTCTGATACCTACCTATTTAGTTGTCTATTTTACTAGTCCATTTTGTTGAACTGTGTTCAATTTACTACAAATAAATTCAATTTAAAACGAACTTCTATTTTACTGTTTTTCTTCTTTTATCTGAACTTAAAAAAAGAAAAGAAACAAAGGAAAACTCTTAAAAATTAACAGAATTACACAAGTATAAATGATCATGGTCGTCAGGGTTTAATAGAATCCAGACAGGTAAAAAATACAAGACAACATAATGTTTAAGAATTAGGAGGGGTATCTCACTTCAAGTCCACTACACCCGCACAGACAAATCTACCAATAATCAAGCTTTCACCAAAAAAAGAGATGATCTTACAAGGAATCAATTTGGACCTTCACAAAGTTACCAAGGCATCCATCAAGATGTTAGAAACCCCCTGATGGAGATACTTCACGACTTGTGTTTCATGGTTAAAATTCTGTCAAAAAAGTTACTACAGGACGGGATTTGAAGTTACACTGACCGGGTTTGTCTGGGCGTGAATAGTGGACTTGAAGCCATTCTGTTCCCAATGTGATATCCACTTAGAATTTCATTCGGTGAGGGTATTGAGAACTTCGGATACCGAAAGCTGATGACAGATAGGACAGTAGCAAAATCAGGACCAATTTTTAGGCACCCCAAACACAGAAAGAGTAAAGAAATCGGACTTATAAGAACCATTTAAGAGCCAATTATTGGTGGAAAGCGAATTATTACTTTGAAAAACCCCTGAAGACCTCAAAATTTGGGACATGAAGTTCACCTCCGGGTAGGAAGATTTTGGATAATCCTCTGGTTCTATGGATAAAGTAACACACTGGCGAAAAACTAGAGACCTAAATTGAGATGGTTTTGAGTTTTATTCCACTAAAAAAAGGGGATTATTGAGATAAAATAGGATAAAAACTTGTCTATAACGTACCTTGTAAAATTCGGAAACTTTCCTTCCAACTTGGGAACAAATGGCCAAACTGCCAAAGAGATATTTCCTATACGAAATGTAAACAAACCCGTTTGTAAACAAAAGAAAAACGCAAGATGTTGAAGTTTTTTGAACGTTCAAAAAAAAGTTGTCGGTGCAGGAGTACAGTTTTTCGGCTCAGCTTGTTGTTTTTTTTTCTTTTCTTTTTGAAAGAGAGTTTAACTACCTGTCTCCTCACTCCTCACAACTCACATTACCCTCGCCCAGCCTGAGTGGAGACGAGAAATCTGAATACCAACCACAGGCAATGTTATTTAACTTCAGTAGGTACCTAATCCAATCTGGTAGGACCATTAAAGTGCTATCGCCGCTGAAATCGAGAATAAAGAGAAGAGTTTCGTTTATTAATTTTTAAACATGTAGATTTTTTAGCGGGGTCATGATGGGCCCCGCCATGGTGCACGGGCCTGCTAGGGGGCCGGGGGCTACTAGTCATCATGTAAGGGCTATGGGCCGAGGCAGGGGAGTACATATGTCTCGGGGGCGGGGGCGTGGGGTCCTCACGGCCCTCGGAGCCTTTATCCTCCTCGCTGGTTCTCATCACTTCAGCGATGCGGTTCTTCACGTAGTCTAGCGGGGAGATGGGTACAGGGTCCCCATAGTACCTGCCCCCAGCGCCCGGGGAGCTTTGCTTGCGGTGTGCCTCCTCTTCCTTCTGCTGCAGGGCGCGTCTCAGTTTCCACGCCTGTTGCTCGTACATGTTCGGCGTACTTCGCGAGATCATCGACTCGATCTGCTCGTTAATGGACATCATACCGGGGGGCCCCCCGGGGCCCTGCTTGGCGTCGGGAGAGCAGAGTTTACCGCCACGTGACATGAGAGATGGGGGAAGGGAGGAGGCGGGCGAGATTTTGCCGTTAGCCGATGTGTCCAGCGGAGAGACGGAAAGTTTCTTCTGATTGAAATCCTGACGAGGGAGAAATGAAAAGGGGAGAGAATTAGTAAAAACATTCAGACCAAACTTTCAAATATTTCTTACTTTCTGGAGTTCTTGTGTTGACCCAGCACCTAAATGGGAAAGTATCGTGTCTCTCATCGCCCATCTGATGAGGGATGGGTATGCTACGACACAGACCACAGGAGTCTAATGTAGCAGTTGGCTCAAGGAACTCAAGGAAGAAACACACTACTATCACGTCAGTTGACCTCATGGGGAAGTCAGAAAGATATAATTTAAAGATTTTCCCATAATATTGTAGGTAATTTCGTTCATGAGAGCTACACTACTATCACGTCAAGTGAGATAGTGATGTGGCTTTCCTGAACGAAATTACCTACAATATTATGGGAACAATAGAATGGGAAACCATTATGAAGCATGATGGGACAACTTGTTCTAAGCTTACAGTCTACATAAAGCACTACTTTATTGAGGGTTAATGGGCTGAATGAGCAAGTTAAAATTAACTTTTTCTGTTGTTTTTTATTTATATATTTTCCACCTAGGCTTATCAGGGTTCAGCATAATGGGACAACTTGTTCTAAGCTTACAGTCTACATAAAGCACTACTTTATCGAGGGTTAATGGGCTGAATGAGCAAGTTAAAATTAACTTTTTCTGTTGTTTTTTATTTATATATTTTCCACCTAGGCTTATCAGGGTTTATTTTGCTAGATCAGTGTATATCAAACTAATAGCCAAGAAGCTCCTAACATCCCTGATGCCTACAATTATTACCAAATGCACAAAAATTTGCTTACTTCAGTGGTCCATTTAATCCACCAGTTTCCACTAATTCATTGCAAAATCAGACATAGTTGTAACTAGTGATGGGTCGTGGGTAAATACCCACTGGGTGGGTAAATAAAAATTGGGTATTTACCCGGGTATTTATCCACCCCCAGGGTGGATAGGACAGCAGGATCTTCTTCTCGGGGTGCACCTTGATTACTTTGAGCAGTTGCTCGTCCATGTCCTTCTGCATTACTTTCCTAGCCTTGGACACTTTGTATGCCTGCAAACATAGAACAGAAGGAGCAGTTGTTAGAAGGGGTTTTTTTTTTTGCAAAGCAGGTGTTAGGATGGGGGTATTACGAATTTCGTCCACATAAACCGTCATACCGCCAATCTTCTAACTTTAGTCAGCTTGGTGGGTAGCGCGTCTTCCTTGACAGCGCGCTAGGTCGTGGGTTCGATTCCCACCCGAGGCGAACTTAATCCTTAACAGATAAGGTTCGTTCTCGGAACGACTGCTTTTTTCTATCCTGTCATTCATATCGGATTCAATTCGTAAAAGTAATTTAACTTTAAATGTGACTCAACCAACAAGGAATGTTCTGCTCAGTCATAGATTAAAGTCAAGTTACTGTTTGAAACATTTGATACAACAACTTCACAATAAGTGACAAGTCATTGCTTTAGAGGAGTTTCAAAAATCTAGCGAGCCTAAACTCGTGACCCAGAGGGGGAAAAAGAGCTTATTTACTGGTATGAAGGTACTAAGTGTGACTAATAAAATAAGTCCCTTTCCTTTGAACCAGCAGCAAACGCTACTACTATTCAGCCTAGTTCAATTAGAGGGTAGTGCTACCTTGTAAGGGCTAGATCACGGGTTCATTTCCGCCCGGGGCAGACTTTTTTTTTCTAAACGGATGAAGTACGTTCTCGGAATGACTAGATTTATATCATCGATTTCGGGACAATAAGACCTCAGTTGTTACAGTTCCCTTTATCAAAACTCTTTGAAAAATCCTCTCACTGTAGGTGCAATATTTTGGTTTGGAGCAATTCAAATTTAATCCCATCCCAATTCTTTTCATCATACCTATTCCATTTCTCTTCTTCTTGAAATTACCCAACTATTTATTTATTTATTTTTCAAATCAAAAGAGGGGACACTTACTCGCTTCTTCCTCTTGGCAAACAGACTGCGCTTGTCTCCCTTGCGTGGCTGCTTGTTGTGCTTCTTGATTCGTCGGAAGAAATGATCATTGGCGGCCTCGGGTACTTTGACGCCGCTAATGTCAAGCTGTGTGGAGGTGGCAATCACATAGTTCTGGTGGACACGACGCAGAGGCATGCTGGAACCAAGAACATGATAGATTAGGTATTGTGGCTTGTTCATTAAAAAAAAAAACTCATTGAAATACTTTCTAATTATCTTGTATTTGTATAGCAATAATGCAATAAATCTGATTATGCCAGCCTAGTTAGCTTGGATGGTACGTAAGTATTTATATTTTTTATTTGCTATACCAATTCCCTACCACGCTAGGTCGCAGACCTTGTAAGCACATGAGTTTGCTTCCCGCTGGGGCAGATTTCACCCTAAACAGGTAGGGTTTGTTCTCAGAACGGCTGGCTTTCTCCTATCCTGTCTTCCTTCTCTCTTTGCTTTTGGGACAATAAGACCTTAACAGTTACAGTTCCCTCTTTCTCTCAGGATAAGGAAAGTTCAAAGGGCACTCACTCACTTTATACTGGTAGTTGAACAAATTTACATTAGAAGAGAGTTGCTCTATTAGACTGAAAGCATGATGGGACAACTTGTTCTAAGCTTACAGTCTACATAAAGCACTACTTTATTGAGGGTTAATGGGCTGAATGAGCAAGTTAAAATTAACTTTTTCTGTTGTTTTTTATTTATATATTTTCCACCTAGGCTTATCAGGGTTTGTTTTGCTAGATCAGTGTATATCAAACTAATAGCCAAGAAGCTCCTAACATCCCTGATGCCTACAATTATTACCAAATGCACAAAAATTTGCTTACTTCAGTGGTCCATTTAATCCACCAGTTTCCACTAATTCATTGCAAAATCAGACATAGTTGTAACTTTAAATGTGACTCAACCAACAAAGTGTGTTCAGTTCAGTCATAGATTAAAGTCAAGTTACTGTTTGAAACATTTGATACAACAACTTCACAATAAGTGACAAGTCATTGCTTTAGAGGAGTTTCAAAAGCACCCAGCTGCCTAAATAAGAAAAATATTTGCCTGACAAGTTAGGTTTTGTAGGGCCACCAGCTATTTTTAAGCCAGGTGTCTCAGCACCTGATTAGATCTTTTGTGTTGTCACATTAGATCCTTCATACAACAAACAATGACCCTATCTTTTAAGCTCGCACAGAAAAAAACCTTCAAGATGCAAATGAAATGAAAATGTTTTAGCATTTATCTTGGATTCATTATAATTCCAACAGGTTTTGCAATTTAATGAGGTATTCTAAAATGAGCTGCTTGACATAAAAAAAGAAGAGGAAGGAAGGG